>NC_043021.1:8380062-8387562 GCF_006345805.1 Octopus sinensis
TATTATGGGTAGAATTCTGGTTTAAGCACCCTCTTATAACTTTTTTGATATTTGGAATTTTCAGAAAAATTTTCCGACGCCTTATTCTATACACGGGAATTGGTACTACTTAAGAAGAGTGGTCTCGGTGCGCGCACTCGTGTAGTTGCGCATCCGCGCTAGCTAGTCGTGACTAGTCGATCCTACAACGACTACCTAGCAAAGTAAATAAAGCACAAAATGACTGAAACAAGTAAAAGATAAGATACAACGATAGCTTTACCTTCTGGTCTAAGAGATTTTGTCATAACTACCTGACAAGTTAAGACGATAAAACACTCTTAACATACACAGGTGTAGCTGTGTGGGAAGAAGCTTGCTTACCAACCACATGGTTCTGAGTTCAGTCCCACTGTGTGGCACCTTGGGCAAGAAGTGTCTTCTACTATAGCCTCGGGCCGACCAAAGCCGTGTTAGTGGATTTGGTAGTCAGGGTCGATAAGATAAGTACCAGTTGAAAACTGAGAGTCAATGTAATCAATGTATCCCCTTCCTGAAACTGAAAGAGGCCACTTGTGTGTGAGTGTGTGTGTTTTTGTCCCCCACCGCCACTTGACAACTGGTGTTGGTGTGTTTACATCCCTGTAACTTTGTAGTTCAGAAAAGAGAGTGATAGAATAAGTACCAGGCTTAAAAAATGACCACCACCCCAAATGGTTCTTAAGCATGGCCATAATCTAACACCTGAAACAAGGTGAAAGACAAAAGACCCTTAATATATTTACCAAATTAATTTACTTACAACTCATTGGAGCAGTGTTCTGGTTTCTCCATCCTGTATCCTGTTGCCAACACTTCGTAAAGATCTGCCAAAGCTATGGATGGATATGGGGATGCTCCTGAAAAATTTACAACCGAAATTTAGGGAACCAAAACAAGACATGATCTCAAAATCTAGAGAGAGAAATATAATTGAGAATACAAGAGATACACATACAGACACACACACACACATGCATGTATGCATGTACACACTCACAAACCATATTTCAACATGTATAAGGAAACCTTTTTTGTCAAAAATTAGGTTAAAAAATATGGGAGTTTCTTATACATGGACAGTACTATAATCCCTTACAAAACCTTTTTTCCAAATTTTAAGCCCCCAAAATTAGGGGATTCCTTATACGCGAGGGTTCCGTATACACATTAAAATTTGGTATTTATGAAGGGGTGTTGAAAAGTTCCTGGCTTTGAGTAAAAGGAAATACAGGAGGTTCAGTTAATTATGATTTTATCCAACATATTCCCCTCTCAGATTCACACACTTATTGCAGCAGTCCTTCAGTTTTTCTAAAACCTGCAAAAGAACCTGGAAGGTTGGGCCCTTAAAGCAGGGGTCTTCAAAGTGGTTGATACGTGTGTGTGTATATATATATATATATATATATTATATATATATATTATATTGAGGGTACTACTATTCGTAGATACCAACACGCTAAGAGGGACCAATGCGGTCAAAACTACTAAAAATAAACAAAATTTTACCGAATTTTTAGTAGTTTTGACCGCATGGTCCCTCTTAGCGTGTTGGTATCTACGAATAGTAGTACCCTCAATATAATATAAATGAATATTTTCAAAGAGGAAGAATTTACGGATTTTTTCTCTTATGAGGTTTTTCACGCTGACTACTGATAATTTCTTTTAAAGATTTTATCCTCAATTGTTAATATATATATATATATATATATATATGCTCCAATGGATGTGTAATGTCAGTGTGCATACTCAACAGAGTGTTAGTACCTTGAGAGAAAAGTTGAACCTAAGAAGCATCAGATGTGGTGTGCAAGAGAGATGACTGCACTGTTATGGCCATGTGGTGAGAATAGATGTGGATAGCTGTGTGAAAAAGTGCCACACCCTAGCGGTTGAGGGAACCTGTGGAAGAGGTAGACCCAGAAAGACCTGGAATGAGGTGGTGAAGCATGACCTTCGAACACTGGGCCTCACCGAGGCAATGACTAGTGACCGGGACCTTTGGAAATATACTGTGCTTGAGAAGACTTGGCAAGCACAGGTGAGACCATAACCTTGTGAATTATGCCAAGGGTACAACCTGTTGAGGCAAGTGAAATTGAAATCAAATCAAATTTGCCAATTTGTTGACTGACACCCAAGCCAGTGGAGCGCTAAGAGCACCATCCAAGTGTGATCGCTGCCAGAGTAGCTGCCTGGCTTCCATGCTGGTGGCACGTAAAAAGCACCATTCAAACGTGATCGTTACCAGTGTCACCTTACTGGCACACATGAAAAACATTTGAGCGAGGTCATTGCCAGTGCCGCTGGACTGGCTCCTGTGCAGGTGGCATGTAAAAAACACCACTTGAGTGTGGCCATTGCCAGTACCACCTGACTGGCCCTTGTGGTGGTGGCACGTAAAAGCACCCACTACACTCTCAGAGTGGTTGGCGTTAGGAAGGGCATCCAGCTGTAGAAACTCTGCCAGATCAGATTGGAGTCTGGTGCAGCCATCTGGTTTGCCAGACCTCAGTCAAATCGTCCAACCCATGCCAGCATGGAAAGCGGACGTTAAACGATGATGATGATGATGATGATGATATATATATATATATATATATATATATATATATATATATATATATATATGTATGTATATGTATATGCTACTCACATACACATATACATATTTGTAGGTATATTTGCAAATACCATGTCAACAAAATATCCAACGATATAATTAACCAACGATATCCATCAACTAACGATCAAATTGTAAAAGATAAAAAGACAAAAAAACTGCCTAAAATGCCAAATCCTTACCCATGGTAACAATCTCCCAAAGTAGGATTCCGAATGACCATACATCGGTCTTAGTCGTGAACATGCGGTCTCGAAGAGATTCCATGGCCATCCATTTAATGGGCAGTTTACCACTGGTCAGTTTCTGGTATTGGTCGTCGTTGTAGATGTCTCTGGACAGTCCAAAGTCGCAGACTTTGACCACTTTCTTGTAGTCAAGAAGAACATTTCGGGCAGCAAGATCTCTATGTAAGTATTTCATGCTGTGCATGTATTCCTGAAATTAATAAAAAAATAAATGAAGTTTTTTATGATTTAGGCAAAAAAAAAGGGCAGTTTTGAGACGGGGGCTGATTTAGGCAAGGCCATTAACACCAACCCCCACATCTACCCCTATTTCATAATGACTTTATTTTATCATCACTGAAAGAATAATGTAATAATGCTTTACAAAGCAACATTGCTTTCTGTGGGGTTTGAACTGTAAACATAAAGAACTTGCTTCCCAACCTTATGGTTCTGGGTTCAATCCTACTGCATGGTACCTTGTGTAAGTGTCTTCTACTATATATAGCCTTGGGCTGACCAAAGACTTGTGAGTGGATTTGGTAAACAAAAACTGATAGAGGCCCTTCACACACACACACACACATATATATATAATATTATATATATATATTTATATTCTTTTATTCTTTTACTTGTTTCAGTCATTTGACTGTGGCCACTGCCTTTACTTGAGCAAATCAACCCGAGGACTTATTCTTTGTAAGCCTAGTACTTATTCTATCAGTCTCTTTTGCTGAACCACTAAGTTACGGGGATGTAAACACACCAGCATCGCCTGCCAAGTGATGTTGGGGGGACAAATACAGACACATACACATACATACATACATACATATATATATAATCTACCTTCTATCTATAAATGCCCTAATATCTATACAGCTTTGGGTTTTTTTATCTTATTGTGCAAAAAATTCTTATATACACACGCTGACATAGAACCAACGTTGAACCCTTTATTCGCAATATTACCGAATCTGGAACTTAACTATGGTCTGTCTATAGCACTTATTCAGCATTACCTGACATCTTTGGGTCTCAATGACACCATTATCTTATATATATATATATATATATATATATATATCACCGTGATCACCGTGACAGACCAGGCTATCAGATGTTGCTACACATCGCTGGTCACAATGCGATATATATATATATATATATATATAGGACGGCATGATAGATCGTTAGCTCCTACACGCATTTTTTCTCTCCTTGTTTTTTTCTGTGTATCTTTCTGTCGAAGAGCGTAGGCTCGAAACGTAAAACACTTTTTCTATGTCTATTCCTGAGCGCTATACTAATACATAAGTTTGTTTGTACTCCACCTGCCTTCGTCTTTTGTTTATTTTCGTAAACTTTCCCTATATATATATATATATATATATTATATATATATATATATACATTGACAGGGCAAGACTGCTAGGTAGTCTGCCGCATGCTAGAAATAGATCATCAACGATCAAACTACAAAGAAAGTTCTCTAGAGGAAAAATTCAGCGAACACCAGAACGAAATTTGGCGGGCAGGACAGATGAAAATTTATATAAAACAGAATTAAGTGCATACCTCGGTTTCGGCCTTTAACAAAAGAATTACTTACATAATTCAAATGTCCGTGGCTTCATCAGTACAATCGTTCAGTGTAAATGCAATCTGAAAAAACTAACCCCAGCTTTCTGTGCCAAAACAGACACGTGTTTAGTTTTACCGATTACATTTATATATATATATATATATATATATATATATATATAATATATATATATGATGGGCTTCTTTTTGTTTCTGTCTACCAAATCCACTTACAAGGTCATTTAATCAAATGGTTTCAGAAAGACCAAACCACATCTTAAACACAGAAAATCCTGAGCCAAGTTTCACCCCACAAAACTTTGTAGATAACAAGGCAGCTTCTTTCTTCACACATGATATATACGCATGCATGCACATGTACGTGTATCTGAGCTTGTATGCATGTGTGTGTGTGTGTTTCTGATGATAATCAATATAAGAACACTATGTACCATAGCCATTGCCACTTGTCTAGCAAATGATAATATATCGACAGGTGATATCACTTCTTCGTGGATCGTTCCATCGTCATCTTTAACAGAATATGTCATCTCAGTGTAACCATCTTCAATGTTCTTTCTCGGTTGTCCATCCAGACGACATCTCCTGTGAACAGAAATGGAACAGAATTAGACATTTTTGCTTATTTATGTAACTCTACATCTTCAGTATCTGTTTGCCTGATAATCTTTAAGTATCATCATCATCATCATCATCATCATCATCATCATCATCGTTTAGCGATGGGGTTCAATGGGGTCTGGGAAGCCAGAAGGTTGCACCAGGATCCAGTCTGATCTGGCAATGTTTCTACCGCTGGATGCCCTTCCTAACGCCAACCACTCCATGAGTGTAGTGAGTGCTTTTTATGTGCCAGACGAGGCTGGCAAACGGCCACGATTGGATGGTGCTTTTTACGTGCCACCGGCACGGAGGCCAGGCGAGGCTGGCAATAGCCATGATCGGATAAGTATATACATATATACTTATATGTGTGTGTGTTACACACAAACACACATACACACATGCACATATATATACACACGGAGTACATAAGATATTTGAGGATAGATTTATGTTTATCAAAACACAGATATATAATAACAGATAATAACTTTCATCATCATCATCATCATCATTTAACGTCTGCTTTCCATGCTAGCATGGGTTGGACGGTTCAACTGGGGTCTGGGAAGCCAGGAGGCTGCACTAGGCTCCAGTCTGATCTGGCAGTGTTTCTACAGCTGGATGCTCTTCCTAACGCCAACCACTCCATGGGTGCCTTTTACGTGCCACCGGTACAGGTGCCAAGGCTGGCTTGCAACGGCCATGATTGGCTGGTTCTTTTTACATGCCACTGGCATGGAAGCCAGTCAAGGCGGCGCTGGCATCGGCCATAGTATATTGGATACTATGTTGCAATGGTTTATTTTTATTTTCAATTTGTGTTTTGCATTTTTGGGGGTTGTAATTTTTCTTGAGAGACATTATACTTACTGTAAGAAATTGTGTAGATTTCCATATGGAAGATATTCCATGATTAATGCAATCGGTTCACTCAGAGTACAAGCTCCAATCATAGCCACAATATTTGGATGTTTCCCAATTTTCTTCATCAAATCCAGTTCTGCAAGAAAGTCCTCCTTGTAAGACAGCGGTGCACAATCTACAATATTTAGAAGAGGAAAAAGAAAATGCAAAAACACTAGAATCTTCTTCGTATATTTAGTTCTTTAGGGTTCATCCTTAAAGCTACCTCTTCATTTTCCTTATTTCTTTATTGCCCACAAGGGGCTAAACATAGAGGGGACAAACAAAGACAGAGAAAGGGATTAAGTCGATTACATCGGACCCCAGTGTGTAACTGGTACTTCTTTTATCGACCCCGAAAGGCAAAGTCGACCTTGGTGGAATTTGAACTGAGAATGTAATGGCAGACGAAATACCTATTTCTTTACTACCCACAAGGGGCTAAACACAGAGAATACAAACAAGGTCAGACAAACGAATTAAGTCGATTACATCAACCCCAGTGCGTAACTGGTACTTAATTTATTGACCCCGAAAGGATGAAAGGCAATATCGACCTTGGTGGAATTTGAACTCAGAACGTAGAGGCAGACGAAGTACCGCTAAGCCTTTCACCCAGTGTGCTAACGATTCTGCCAGATTGCCTACTTCAGTTTCCATCCGCAATTCCACCTCTTTTGTATTTGTCCTCATCCTTATTTCTTTTAATAGTTTATATAAATATAAATATATAATTATATATGGATGTGCATATATATATATATATAGCAGTCTCCATCACTTTAGTGACAACTGTACTTGTTGCCTTTTGGCTGTAAATTGCAAATAGCCACCTTAATAATTTATAATTTTTACTTCACCATTTTTTGAATCGGTCAATGATTCCTATGGTGTTCTCTCTGAGACTGACAAGGTGAGTTGAGTTCTTTAACCCTCAGCAACAGAGTAATAGTCTGTCTCATTCTGTTTCATTCAACCTGAGGATTGCTCTGCATTTAAATTGATATATATATATATATATATATAACAGGCTTCTTTCAGTTTTTGTCTATCAAATCCACTTACAAGGCTTTGGTTGGCTGGAGGCTGTAATAGAAGACACTTGCTCAAGGTGCCACGCAGTGGGACTGAACCCAGAACCGTGTGGTTCATAAGCAAGCTACTTACCACACAGCCACTCCTACACCTACGTCTCATTCTATTTCATTCATTCTGTTCCATTATATCTATTTCATTCAATCTGTCTCTTTCTATTTCATTCATTCTGTTCCATTTTATCTATTTCATTCAATCTGACTCTTTCTATTTCATTCATTCTGTTCCATTCTATCTATTTCATTCAATCTGTCTCTTTCTATTTCATTCATTCTGTTCCATTCTATCTATTTCATTCAATCTGTCTCTTTCTATTTCATTCATTCTGTTCCATTCTATCTATTTCATTCAATCTGTCTCTTTCTATTTCATTCATTCTGTTCCATTTTATCTATTTCATTCAATCTGACTCTT
>NC_043021.1:8390062-8392562 GCF_006345805.1 Octopus sinensis
ACCCATCTTGTTGCTTAACAGCAACAACAACAACAGCAGCAGCAGTAGTAGTAGTAGTAGTAGTAGTAGTAGTAGCAGCAGCAGCAGCAGCAGCAGCAGCAGCAGTAGTAGTAGTAGTAGTAGCAGTAGTAGTAGTAGTAGTAGTAGTAGTAGTAGCAGCAGCAGTAGTAGTAGTAGTAGCAGTAGCAGTAGTAGTAGTAGTAGTAGCAGTAGTAGTAGTAGTAGCAGTAGTAGTAGTAGTAGTAGTAGTAGTCTGGTATATCACATCGCCAAATATTGCCTTCACTTGTATCACGTTGCTATCAATAGCATCTGTTAATTTAATTCTCCCCCAGAGTTGGTCGCTATTTCACAGTTAATTAGGCCTAAACATCATTAAAGTACCAGTTCAGTACTGGGGTCCAATGTAATTGGCTTCACTCTTGACTCAAAATTGCTTAGCAAGATCTTACTATGCACTCAGCCAGGGGCAGACTGAGAGTACTAAGAGCCCTTGGGTATAACTGTTTACTGGACCCCTTAGCATTGATTTAGTAGAGTGCAAGGCTCCTCAGAGCCCTGGGCCCTTGAGCAGTGCCCGATTGACTGACGGCTCAGTCTGCCCCTGCACACAGCTGATGAAAAGCACCCAACCTACTCTTGACAGAAGATCATCATCATCATCATTGTTTAACGTCCGCTTTCCATGCTAGCATGGGTTGGACGATTTGACTGAGGACTGGTGAACCAGATGGCTGCACCAGGCTCCAATCTGATCTGGCAAGGGTTTCTACAGCTGGATGCTGCACACAGCTGATAAAAAGCACCCAACCTACTCTTGACAGAAGATCATCATCATCATCATCATCATCATCATCATCATCATTGTTTAACATCCGCTTTCCATGCTAGCATGTGTTGGACGATATGACTGAGGACTGGTGAACCAGATGGGGCTGTACCAGGCTCCAATCTGATCTGGCAGGGGTTTCTACAGTTGGATGCCCTTCCTAATGCATGCTAAGGTTTCTGCCAGATTGCCTCCAAAACACAGCATACCAATGATTCTGCCAACTCACTGCCTTAATGACAACAACAATAACAACAACAACAACAAGAATATTAACATCATTGAGTACATACTTTCTTTGAGACGGATATTCCTCGTTATCACTTTCTTCTCACTTATTATTCCTGAAATGGTTGTGTTTACATACAACGGACTGCTTTGGGCCGATTTATTGGTTCCTGCGTTTGTCTGGTAGACAGCAGTTACCTGCCAATAGATTGTGATATTACAATTAAGAAAACGTTGAATGTCAAACACCTTACACATGAACAAGTACAGTAATGCCAATTGAAGTTGTCCCCTTTTTTTTGCTTATTCTTTTGTATGATTTAATTTCTAAATTATTCAATATAAGCTCTAATTATTATTTAGAGGTTATTTACATTATTTACATTTGATGGATATTTGTCTACATCTTGTTTCTTGTTAATACAATGTTTCGGCTGATATACCCTCCGGCCTTCCTAACACCAACCACCCTGTAGAGTGGACTAAGTGCTTTTAATGTGGCACCAGCAAAGGTGAGGACAGTTTTGGTATGGTTTTTACAGTTCGATGCCCTTCCAAATGCCAACCAATACGTAGTGTGGACTGGATGCTCTTGTCTATTTGTTGAATGCTTGTCATGTTCACAGGATCTGTGGGTTCAAGTTCCCAAGCAGCCTTTGACTTTTCTTATCCAAAGGATTTTTTTAACCCAATATTCACACATTATTCTGAACCCAAAACCATGTGGTTGGTAAGCAAGCTACTTACCACACAGCCACTCCTGTGCCTGATATGTGATATTATTATATAAAATAATTATTTTAAAAAATTAACAACAATAATAATTAGATAAATACCAACCTTGATTTTGTAAATGAATGATGGTTCCAAGACAAGTAAAACCGAAGTTTCTTCACATTTCACTTTACCAGCCAGCAAAATATTTGATTGGTCCATATATCCAGGCGCTTGCCAAGCCACAAGATATTTGATATTTGTTCTGTTAATCGGTGCCATCCATGAGAAATTACCAATTATTTTGTGCACCGTCTTATTGTAGACTAAAGATTCAATGCTTGGGAACCACTTTTGAATTTCTGGAATTAAACATTAAAATTAACTGTTCAGATGAGGGACAAATATCCGTCAAATGTAAATAATGTAAATAACGTGATCATTGCAGAAAATACCAGATATTTATGATTTTTACTTGCATGTAAAGGATTTTTGTTGGACACAGTGTGAGGCAACTGGTGTTGCCTCCCTCCCATCTCCCCTCCCTCCCCTCCCCTCCCACCTTCCCTACACCAAGTGCCTGGTGGAGGTAGTGCCACCCTGAGTGAAGAAGCGGGACTGCTGGAATACCCTATGTCTGGCAACAGGACTCTGCACCACGCCACACAAGCAGGAGAGAACCCAGTCATGGCTGTCAGACAATTTCTGTGACCACATCACCCCTAACGC
>NC_043021.1:8397562-8401106 GCF_006345805.1 Octopus sinensis
TACATAGAGGGGACAAACAAGGACAGACAAAGAGATTAAGCTGATTACATCGAACCCAGTGTGTAACTGGTACTTAATTTATCAACCCTGAAAGGATGAAAGGCAAAGTCGACCTCGGCAGAATTTGAACTCAATATGTAGTGACAGACGAAATACCAATAAACATTTCGCCTGGCGTGCTAACGTTTCTGCCAGCTCGCTGCCTTTCTGGGATTCTTTCAGTTTCTGTCTACCAAATTCACTCACAAAGCTTTGGTCAGCCTGAGGCTATAGTAGAAGACACTTGCCCAAATTGCCATGCATTAGGACTGAACCCAGAACCATGTGTTTGGGAAGCAAGCTTCTAGTAATCAACTTGTTACTTATTGTAATGTGAAAGTATCTACCTGACTGGTTGGCTGGTCGGTGGGTTGGTTGGTTGGTGAAGGTGAATAAAATAGAATAAAGTACGATTGATCTCATTGGAATTGGATCTCGGAGACTAAAAAGAGATGCAATTAGAAATAAAACTATGCATTGTCTTTGATGTTTTCTAGTGATTCTAATTAACAATCAAAGATAATCCTGAAATATTTACCAAATCACTAAAGAGATAAAAAAAATTATTGGTGACAATGCAAAAAATGTCACCAGGGAAGGTATTTGTTATAGATGCGAGATGATGATGATGACGATGATGATGGTAATGATGGTGGTGGTGATGATGATGATGATGATGGTAATGATGATGGTGTGATGATGATGATGGTGATGATGACGATGATGATGGTAATGATGGTGGTGGTGATGATGATGATGATGATGGTGATGATGACGATGATGATGGTAATGATGGTGGTGGTGATGATGATGATGATGATGGTGATGATGATGGTGGTGATGATGATGATGGTGATGGTGATGATGACGATGATGATGGTAATGATGGTGGTGGTGATGATGATGATGATGATGGTGATGATGATGGTGGTGATGATGATGATGGTGATGGTGATGATGACGATGATGATGGTAATGATGGTGGTGGTGATGATGATGATGATGATGGTAATGATGGTGGTGGTGATGATGATGATGGTGATGATGACGATGACGATGACAACAATGATGATGATGGTGTTTGTGGTGATCATGTTAGTGGTGTTGGCGGGCAGTTGTGATGATGATGATGATGATACTGGTGTTGACAGAGGTGGTGGTGGTGGTGATTGCTGTTGCAGGTGTTAGGGGGATGTGATGCTTGAGATGATGGTGATAATAATGATGATGACGATGACGATGATCATGATGATGATGAGGAGGAGGAGGAGAGGATGAAGATGATGATGATGTTGAGGAGGAGGAGGAGGAGGATGAAGATGATGATGAGGAGGAGGAGAGGATGAAGATGGTGATGATGATAAGGGGGAGGAGGATGTGAAAATGATGAGGAGGAGGAGGAGGAGGAGGAGGAGAAGAGGATGAAGATGGTGATGATGATAAGGGGGAGGAGGTGAAAATGATAATGATGATGCTGAGGAGGAGGAGGTGAAAATGATGAGGGGGAGGAGGATGGTGGTGATGATGATGATGATGATGATGATGATGATGATGATGGTGAGGAGGAGGAGGAGGAGGAGGTTAGAAATAATACTTACGGAATCTCCTTATAGATTTAACAGGAAATCTTTCTTCTGCCACCACGCCAAAACTGTTGACCGCCAGGAGCCAGAACTGTGAGGATTCTGTTAGATTCGTCAGGCTAACTTCCATATATGGTAAATATGTCTGCAATAATTGCAACAAGTGAAACCGATATAGAGTAATAGAATAACCATCACTGCTATCACTACCAATACCATGATGACCACCACCACCAATGACAGTATTGAATAACAACAGCTGTCAATCTTTGACCAAGTTGACATTCCCTGTCACCGTCATGTCCATCACAACAACCTAAAGACAAACAAAGGGCAGGCCTTGAACATGGTTACTTGATCTCCCAGAAATATGCAACTGGTATTTAATTTATCGACCCTGAAAGGATGAAGGGCAAAGTTGACCTTGGCGGAATTTGAACGCAGAACGTAGCAGCAGACGAAATACTGCTAAGCATTTCTCCCAGCGTGCTAACGATTCTGCCAGCTCGCTGCCTTGGAGGCATTTTAATAAGGACTATTTAAATATATACTGTTAATAAGGTGGTAAGCTGGTAGAAACTTTATCATACCAGTCGAAATGTTTTGCAGTATTTTGTCTGCTGCTGCTACGTTCTGAGTTCAACTTCTGTCAAGGTCGACTTTGCCTTTCGTCTTTTCAGGATTGATAAATTAAGTCCCAGTTGCATACTGAGGTCGATCTGATTGACTGGCTCCCTTCCCCGAAATTTTGGGCCTTGTGCCTAGAGTAGAAAAGAATATATTCTGTCAGTAAGGCGGCGAGCTGGCAGAAACCTTAACACGCCGGGCGAAATGCTTAGTGGTATTTCATCTGTCTTTGAGTTCTGAGTGGTCTGCTCATGAATGGTTTAAATGATTTCACAGTGGAGACCTGAGCCTTGAAGATTGTGAGCATAGGCGCAGGAGTGGCTGTGTGGTAAGTAGCTTGCTAACCAACCACATGGTTCCGGGTTCAGTCCCACTGTGTGGCATCTTGGGCAAGTGTCTTCTGCTATAGCCTCGGGCCGACCAATGCCTTGAGAGTGGATTTGGTAGACGGAAACTGAAAGAAGCTGTCGTATATATGTATATATATATGTGTGTGTATGTGTGTATGTGTTTTGTGTGTCTGTGTTTGTCCCCCTAGCATTACTTGACAACCGATGCTGGTGTGTTTACGTCCCCGTCACTTAGCGGTTCGGCAAAAGAGACCGATAGAATAAGTACTGGGCTTACAAAGAATAAGTCCCGGGGTCGATTTGCTCGACTAAAGGCGGTGCTCCAGCATGGCTGCAGTCAAATGACTGAAACAAGTAAAAGAGTATAGAGTAAAAGAGTATAGTGGATGCTCATTCAATTAAAGACCACCATTCAGAAAGATCCATGTAATACCACTTGAGAACTGGCAAAAGAACTTCAAGTTAGCCAGAAAACTGCCTGCAACCATTTGCATGAGATTGGAGAATCAAAAAAGTTCGACAAATGGCCAATACACAATTTGAATGAAAATCAGAAAATGTAAAGATATGAAATTTGCTCATCACTTTTTTTCTGTAACCAGACCGATCCATTTCTTGACCGTATTGTAACTTGTAATGAAAAGTGGATTCTGTACAATAATGAATAACGTTCTTCGCAGTGGTTGGACCAATATGAAGCACCGAAAACCTTCCTTAATCCTTTAGTGTTCGCATTATTCTGCCAAAATTAATGCTTCTTCATCCACATTGTTTTGAATTAATCATGCATTATCTTGTAGCTATGAGATTTTAATGAGGTAGCTGTTAATTTTTAAAACGATATTGTAGGGTTGGTGTGAGAGACCAGATCTGGCCAGTTTGAACATAAAACAGGCAGAATACTTTTGGCCAGATATGGCCGGTTTAAATGCTAAAGGGTTAAAT
>NC_043021.1:8401206-8403706 GCF_006345805.1 Octopus sinensis
TATAGCGGTGGGTATCTTGATAGATAGATAGATAGGTAGGTAGGTAGGTAGGTCTGTAGGGTAGATAGATAGATAGATAGATAGATAGATAGATAGATAGATAGATAGATAGATAGATAGATAGATAGATAGATAGATAGGTAGGTAGGTAGGTAGGTAGGTCTGTAGGTAGGTAGGTAGGTATACAGAAAGACAAAGCAGCATATATTTCATGCTCATGTAAATATATTCAGTAGCACATGCTCGTTACCCTTTCGTATAAAGTTACTTTCACGCAACCTGATATTCAATAAAGATATGTCTGTACATACATATACAGTAATACCTCACTTTACGAAGAACCCTCTTTACGAAACTCCGGGTTTACGAGTTTTATTTTATAATAAATTAGCAGTATCGCCCGGCGTTGCTCGGGTTTGTAAGGGAAATAACTATATAAGCATTTTTAGAGAGTTATAGCCAAAAATAGCAAAAAATGCATTAAAAATGGAAAAAAAGGATGGTAAATTTTTTTTTAAATCGTAGACTCATCGTAGACGCGCGCTAATACCCAGAAGGGCTCGATATGAATCACGACTATAAGATACCCGGTTTTGGTTAAACTGCACCGCAAAATGTGGGAGTAGTTAGGAATCTAAATCGTAGGAGACAGACACACAACTTCACTTTTATATATAAAGAAGATATAAATTTTGAACGAAGTGCAAAAGTTTCTACCACCATAAGAAATGCTTATGCGTGTTACCGAGAAATTTAGAGAGAGCGAAAAAAAGCTTCCCCTAAGCAAACAACTCTGGACTTATTTTTAACAAAGAAATCTACGAGTCTGTCTACGAGTACTTGTGAATCGGCAATCGCGTCTACAAGTGATGGTCTACAAGTGATAGTCTAGTGCGAGTGAAAAGGATTCAGAAAACAAATGCGTAGGAGTGGCTGTGTGGTAAAGTAGCTTGCTTACTAACCACATGCTTCCGGGTTCAGTCCCATCGCGTGGCACCTTGGGCAAGTGCCTTCTACTATAGCCTCGGGCCGACCAAAGCCTTGTGAGTGGATTTGGTAGATGGAAACTGAAAGAAGCCAGTCATATATATGTATATGTATATATATGTGTGTGTGGGAGTTTGTGTGTCTGTGTTTGTCCCCCCCCCCTCCCAACATCGCTTGACAACCGATGCTGGTGTGTTTACGTCCCCGTAACTTAGCGGTTCTGCAAAAGAGACCGATAGAATAAGTACAAGGCTTGCAAAGAATAAGTCCTGGGGGGTCGATTTGTTCGACTAAAGGTGGTGCTCCAGCATGGCCGCAGTCAAATGACTGAAACAAGTAAAAGAGTAAAAGAGTATTTTTTCTTATTATAAATGATCTTGGCATTCTTCTTACTTCGCATAAAATATTCTTCACATTCTGCTGTTGTTTTATTGCCATTTATTTACGACTGTTATAAATTTTATAGGTAAAATATTTTTCTGGGAATGAATTACGATATATAAGATTGCTATTATGGGAAATTATCAAATTCCGCCGAGGTCGACTTTGCCTTTCATCCTTTCGTGGTCGATAAATTAAGTACTAGTTACGCACTGGAGTCGATGTAATTGACTTAATCCGTCAGTCTGTCCTTGTTTGTCCACTCTGTGTTTAGCCCCTTGTGGGTAGTAAAGAAATATATTATGGGAAATTATTGCTCTGCTTTACGAGTTTTCGCTTTACGATCGATCGGTCTCCGGGAACAAATTAACTTGTATAAGGAGTGGCTGTGTGGTAAGTAGCTTGCTAACCAACCACATGGTTCCGGGTTCAGTCCCACTGCGTGGCATCTTGGGCAAGTGTCATCTGCTATAGCCCCGGGCCGACCAATGCCTTGTAAGTGGATTTAGTAGACGGAAACTGAAAGAAGCCTGTCGTATATATGTATATATATATATGTATGTGTGTGTGTATGTGTGTGTGTTTGTGTGTGTGTGTTTGTCCCCCTAGCATTGCTTGACAACCGATGCTGGTGTGTTTGTCCCCCTAGCATTGCTTGACAACCGATGCTGGTGTGTTTACGTCCCCGTTACTTAGCGGTTCGGCAAAAGAGACCGATAGAATAAGTGCTGGGCTTACAAAGAATAAGTCCTGGGGTTCGATTTGCTCGACTAAAGGCGGTGCTCCAGCATGGCCGCAGTCAAATGACTAAAACAAATAAAAAGAAAAAAAGAAAAAAAAGAATTACCATACATACATACATGTGTGTGTGTGCGTGCGTTTGTGTGTGTGTGTGTCGATGTGTGTGCGCGGTTGTATGTGTGAATATCTAGACACGCGTGCGCTCTCTCGATCACGTATTTCTCTAGAAACCGATGCGCATGCGCTTCAACAGTTACGAAAGCATAGCAACCACTGCATGCACGCACATGACGCGCACACGTATGGATACACGTTCATACATACATACATACATACATAGAGCCACACATTTACGCGCGCGCGCGCATAGCATTCTCTCGATGAAATCAGC
>NC_043021.1:8406206-8486206 GCF_006345805.1 Octopus sinensis
ATGTGTATGTGTGAATGTATGTATTTGCGTATGTGTGCGTGTATGTGTGTGTATGTATATATGTACACTGTATGTATGTATTTGTGTATGTAGGTATGTGCGCAGATGGATGTATGTGTGTGTATGTGTGTGTGTCTATGTAATTATGTATGTTTGTATGTATGTGTATGTGTGAATGTATGTATTTGCGTATGTGTGCGTGTAAGTATGTGTGTGTATGTATATATGTACACATGTATGTATGTATTTGTGTATGTAGGTATGTGCGCAGATGGATGCATGTGTGTGTATATGTGTGTATGCATGCATGTATGTGTATGTATGTATTTGTGTGTATGTATGTATATATGTACGCATGTATGCGTGCGTGTGTGTATGAATGCGTGCTTGTATGTGTGTGTATATATATATGTACATACATCTGTTTATTCTACTCGTTTACTTGTTTCAGTCACTGAGCTGCGGCCATGCTGTAGCACCGTCTTGAAGGGTCCTAGCGCATCACATCGACCCCCCCTATACTTCATTACTTTCCAAACCTGATACTTATTCATGCGTCAGTGCGCCGACCAAAGCCTTGTGAGTGGATTTGGTAGACGGAAACTGTAAGAAGCCTGTCCCGTGTCTATCTATATTTGCCCCCCCCCCCCACCGCCACCACTATCTCTTGACAACCGGTGTTGGAGTCTTTTACTCTTTTACTTGTTTCAGTCATTTTGACTGTGGCCATGCTGGGGCACCGCCTTTTAGTCGTGCAAATCGACCCTAGGACTTATTCTTTGTAAGCCTAGTACTTATTCGATCGGTCTCTTTTGCCGAACCACTAGCTTACGGGGACGTAAACACACCAGCATCGGTTGTCAAGAGATGTTGGGGGAACAAACACAGACACACAAACATATATACACACATACATACACACACACACACACACACAGACATACACACGCATACACACACACACACACACATATATATATATATATGCATATATACGACGGGCTTCTTCCAGTTTCCGTCAACCAAATCCACCCACAAGGATTTGGTTGGCCCGAGGCTATAGTAGAAGACACTTGCCCAAGGTGCAACGCAGTGGGACTGAACCCGGAACCATTTGGCTGGTAAACAAGCTACTTAACACACAGCCGCTCCTACGTTTCCGTGACTGAGCTGTTCGACAAAAGAGATCGGTAGAACAAGTACCAGGCTTTTTTTAAAAAGTGGGGTAGGGGTGGGGGCGATTATTCTACTAAAATTTCTTCTTGGCGGTGCTCCAGCATGGCCGCAGTTAAGTGACTTATACAGATAAAAGATAAGATAATAGTATGTATGGCAGAATGGAGGTGCGTCGATGGTGGTTTCGATTCCTGGACCGGGCGGTGCACTTTGTCCTTAAGCAAGACACTTCATTTCAACTGGCAAAAAAGAATTATCCTGCGACGGGGCCGGTGTCCCGTCCAATGGGGCTTATGACCCTATGGCTCGGATAGGACCCTTAAACTTTTCTATATATAAACTACTACTACTACTACTACATGTAGTATGTGTTTGTGTCTATGTTGTTGTTGTGGTAGTGTTGGTGTTGGTGATGGTAGTAGTAGTAGAAGTAGTGGTAGTAGTAGTAGTAGTAGTAGTAGTAGCAGCAGGAGCAGTCGTGGTGGTGATGGTGGTAGTGGTAGTAGTGGTGGTGCTGGTAGTAGTAGTAGTAGTAGTAGTAGTAGTAGTAGTAGTAGTAGTGGTGCTGGTAGTGGTAGTAGTAGTAGTAGTAGTAGTAGTAGTAGTAGTGGTGCTGGTAGTGGTAGTAGTAGTAGTAGTAGTAGTAGTAGTTGTAGCAGCAGCTGTCGTGATGGTGGTGGTAGTAGTAGTAGTAGTATGCATCATAAGCGTCACCTCAATCATCGCCGCTACGACGATCATCACCACCACCAGCAAACCGACATCTGGCCATCACAATATAACAAAAAAAAAAAAAAAGATGAGAAGGTCACGACTGGAAAGCCTTTCATCAGAGTTGATCTGGGCAAAGCTACATCAGCAACGTCTTCACCACCACCACCACCACCACCACCACCACCACCATCACCACCGCTATTACTATAAGTTGGCCCATCACCAGCATCATCACTGTTGCCAGCTGCAAGAGATTGTATGCGGTTAGCTCAAAATGCTAGAAATAGCTGTCAAATCTATCTTAAATTACAGTATTACATCCTTAAAAACAGACGTAAAAACTTGAGTAATGTAGTCTTGGATATACAGTAACCTAGATTCGGACTGGGTTATCACGGGTGGAATGTCTTTGACCATAAGGGCATCCTCTGCAGTTATATTTCAACTTTACAATGGCAATCAAATCTATAATCCGTACGTGACTGTAAGGTAAGAAACTTGCTTCCCAACTGCGCGGTTCCGGGTTCGATCGTCTCTTTTGCCGATTTGTTAAGTTACGGAGCCGTAATTTATGAACGAAATCAAAAGAAATCTAATCTACAGAAATTAAAATTTTTCTAATTTGTATTTACAACGTCATTATATCGGTAATGTTGCCGGGCGAAATGCGTAGCCGTATTTCGTCTGCCGCTACGTTCTGAGTTCAAATTCCGCCGAGGTCGACTTTGCCTTTCATCCTTTCGGGGTCGATTAAATAAGAACCAGTTGCGCACTGGGGTCGATATAATCGACTTAATCCGTTTGTCTGTCGTTGTTTGTCCCCTCTATGTTTAGCCCCTTGTGGGTAGTAAAGAAATAGGTAACGTTTGTCCTGAATTTTGATCTGAAAAACCTCTTTCAACTTTTCGCGGTCATTAGAGGATACTGTTGTTTTTTTTTGTTACTCTTTTTACTTGTTTCAGTCATTTGACTGCGGCCATGCTGGAGCACCGCCTTTGGTCGAACAAATCGACCCCCAGGACTTATTCTTTGTAAGCCTAGTGCTTATTCCATCGGTCTCTTTTGCCGAACCGCTAAGTTACGGGGACGTAAACACACCAGCATCGGTTGTCAAGCGATGTTGGGGGGACAAACACAGACACACACTCTTTACTCGTTTACTTGTTTCAGTCATTTGACTGTGGCCATGCTGGAGCACCGCCTTTAGTCGAGCAAATCGACCACAGGACTTATTCTTTGTAAGCCTAGTGCTTATTCTATCGGTCTCTTTTGTCGAACCGCTAAGTTACGGAGACGTAAACACAACAGCATCGGTTGTCAAGCGATGTTGGGGGAGTGAAAAAAACACAGACACACAAACACACACACATATATATACATATGCATATATATACGACAGGCTTCTTTCAGTTTCCGTCTACCAAATCCACTCACAAGGCTTTGATCGGCCCGAGGCTATAGTAGAAGACACTTGCCCAAGGTGCCACACAATGGGACTGAGCCCAGAACCATGTGGTTGGTAAGCAAGCTACTTACCACACAGCCACTCCAGCACCTATGAGCGTTCCCCAACACCTGAAGACCAGTAGTTCTATTGTCAAGTCAAGTTGTCGTCGCGAACAAAACTTTCCATCCCCCAAATTTTAACTTGAAAAAAAAAAAAAAAGAAAACGAAAATATCAAAGAGTTACCTCCCCTAGCAAACAGATTAATCTATATGAAGTTGTTTCCCTCTAAATCTTGATTATTACCTCCGCTTTAGCGACGGTGGACGTATTGTTCTATTTGCTTTACATATTAGTTCTACACGACAGTTTTCTCTGTTGGACAGGAATTTCTTTATTGAATAGAACCTTGGAATGCATCTCTTATGAAATTATGATACTTTCCATTTAAGTTTGAACATAAGAAGCTTTGTTATAAGAAGCCAGAAACGGTGTCCGACGTGTTTGTAAATGTAGAAAACAAGTTAATTAATGAGTTTCGATTGTAATTAATAAAATGTCAAAATGCTTATAAAAAACATCGGATCTTTTCGGTTTGAACGGCAGTTTTTTAGAATAATTTCCACGTAACTAAACACTTTTAAACTTCGTATACTGGTAGAATGTGTTTATAAAACATCTTTTTCTCTTGGCTTTATTGAGAAAATTCTATGGTTTGTAAGATATTTGTTGGGCTTTTTTTCTTCAATTTCTGCAATTTCAACCAATCAATGACGTCTATTGAGGTAAAAAAAAAACATTCTGTGCCGTATGAATTTGTCCCTCGTTTAAGAAACAGATTGGGTTTATTTACATTTGTGAAGAAAAAAAGATACCCTACCCCTCACTCCTAACCCTAACCCTAAAACAGATTGAAATGCAATAGATCGATACTAGGGTCATAATTATGGGTAACAATTTCATATGACACTGCTAGAAAAAACTGCCGTTCAAACCGAAAAGATCCAAAACATCAAACAATTTTTTTTCCAGGACTGTTTTTCTATAGTAATTAGTGTTGAATCTTTTTTTTAATCTTATTTTAATATCAATTCTATTTTCCATAAATGAATATATATTTTTTTTATAGTTACATATATTTTCACATAAATTAAAAGAAAAGGAAAACAAAATCAAGGCAGGACAGTGTTATCAGTTCATTTTGAATATTTTAATTAAAGTAAAGGTGAATGATGTGGAGGCACAATGACCCAGTGGTTAGGGCAGCAGACTCGCAGTTGGAGGATCGTGGTTTCCATTCCCAAACCGGGCGTTGTGTGTTTATTGAGCATACATATATATACGTTGTGTGTTTATTGAGCATACATATATATACGTTGTGTGTTTATTGAGCATACATATATATATACATACATACATATATATATACACACACGTATGTTAGTATTTATCCTGCAATGTCGCTTGACAACCAGCATTGGTGTGTTTACGTCGCTGCAACTTAGCATTTCAGCAAAAGAGACTGATTGAATAAGGACCAGGCTTTAAAAGAAAATAAGTGCTGGGGTCGATAAGTTCAATGAAACTTCGAGGTGGTGCCCCAGCATGGCAGCAGTCTAATGATTGAAACTTTTACTTCAATTTGAGAAACAAGAGTTTGTGGAATTCATGCATTTCTCAAAGAGTGTAGCAAGAATTTTCCAGCTTCCTGCACATGGTTGATTCAGAATTCGAGTAGAGTTAAGGCAACAAGCTAGCAGAAACGTTAGCACGCAGGGCAAAATGCTTAGCGATATTTCGTCTGCTGCTACGTTCTGAGTTCAAATTCTGCTGAGGTTGACTTTGCCTTTCATCAATTCGGGGTTGATTAAATAAGTACCAGTTGCGCACTGGGGTCGATATAATCGACTTAATCCATTTGTCTGTCCCCTCTGTGTTTAGCCCCTTCTGGGTAGTAAAGAAATAGCTATTTCGTCTGCCGTTACGTTCTGAGTTCAAATTCCGCTGAGGTCGACTTTCGGGTTTGATGAAATAAGTACCAGTTACACACTGGGGTTGATGTAATCAACTATCCACCTTCACCCAAAATTTTCAAGGACTTGTGCTTGGAGTAGAAATAATTATTCAATCAAATTATTCTGTCAAATGCAATGTTTAATTATTTACATTGTTATGAATTAATCATGCATTATCTCATAGCCTTGAGGTTTCAATGGTAGGAAGGTTTAATTTTTGGAATAACATTGTAGGGTAGGTGTGAGAAGCCAGATCTGGCTAATTTTAACATAAAACAAGTAGAATATTTAGGCCGAATGTGGCCAGTTTAAATGCTAATGGTTTAATCTTATATCTGGAACCTCATAACTTAACAAACAGTTTAAGGCAAGTTGGAATCAACAGGACTATAACATCATCATCATCATCATCGTTTAATGTCCATTTTCCAGTTCTGGCATAGATTGGACAGTTTGACCAGAGCTGGCAAGCTGAGGAGCTACATGGGGCTGCTCTCTGATTCGGCTCGGTTTCTGTGGCTGGATGCCCTTCCTAATGCCAACCATTTTACAGAGTGTACTTGGGTGCTTTGTACGTGGCACTGACACAGGTGCTTTTATGTGACTCCAGCATGGGAGCTATTACATGGGGCTGGCATGGGTGCATTTTATGTGGTGCCAGCCACAGGTGCTTTTTACATGGTTCTGCTACATGTGCATTTTATGTGACACTATCAAACGGCTCCAGCGGGACGATCCTCTTCAGCAGGAGGAGTAGGGTTAACACTTCTGTTGTGGAGCGAGCTGGCAGAAACGTTAGCACGCCGGGCGAAGTGCATAGCCGTATTTCGTCTGTCTTTACATTCTGAGTTCAAATTACTCCGAGGTCAACTTTGCCTTTCATCCTTTCAGGGTCGATAAATTAAGTACCAGTTACGCACTGGGGTCGATATAGTTGACTTATTCCGTTTGTCTGTCCTTGTTTGTCCTGTCTGTGTTTAGCCCTTTGTGGGCAATAAAGAAATAGGCTCCAGACACCTCGGTCTTGCAAGTGGTGGACTTATATGAACTATGAAGACATGAAGAAGAAAAAAAACAGAAGTTTTTAAAATGATAATAAAAACAAGTAAATTTTCTCATAAAGATTTATTAAAGGCTATTTACAGTGTTTTAAATGTTTGACCACATTGTTGTTGTGGCGGTGGTGGTCTTCGTCGTGGTGGTGGTTGTGGTGGAGGTTGTGGTGGTGGTGGCTGTGGTGATGGCGGCTGTGGTGGTGGTGGCTGTGGTGGTAGTGGCTGTGGTGAAGGTTGTTGTGATGGTGGTTGTGGTGGAGGTTGTGGTGGTGGTGGTGGCTGTGAGGAAGGTTGTGGTGGTGGTTGTGGTGGAGGTTGTGGTGGAGGATGTGGTGATGGTGGTTGTGGTGGTGGCGGTGGTGGTAGTGGAGGGGTTGTGGTGATGGTGGCTGTGGTGGAGGTTGTGGTGGTTGTGGTGAAGGTTGTGGTGATGGTGGTTGTGGTGGTGGTGGTAGTGGTGGTTGTGGTAGTGGTGGTTGCGGTGGAGGTTGTGGTGGAGGTTGTGGTGATGGTGGTTGAGGTGGTGGTAGTGGTGGTGGTGGTTGTGGTGGTGATGGTGGTGGGGAATATTATTTAAGTCAGAGGTGATAAAAACAAAGTTATTTTCCAGCATGGAAATAAATTCAATTTTTATTTGGTGGGGAAGAGCAGCCAAGTGGCAAAGTGGTGAGTGTACTGGATAGGAATATTGTCATGGGTTCAAATACTGCAGAGATCAACATTATCTTTCATCCCATCGGATTAGTAAATAATGCAGAAATTGAGTACTGGACTTCATTATCTCTCTCTCTCTCTCTGCTTTCTTTGTGCTATATGATCTTTCTTTCTTTCTCTCTCTCTCTCTCTCTCTGCTTTCATTGTGCTGTAAGATCTTTCTTCTCTCTCTCTCTCTCTCTCTCTCTGCTTTCTTTGTGCTATATGATCTTTCTTTCTCTCTCTCTCTCTGCTTTCATTGTGATGCAAGAAAAGATCTCTCCCCCTCTCTCTCTCCGTTTTTCGGTCGTGTTATTCTTTGCTCCGCAGTGAAAGATTGTTTCTGTGCTGAAAATTGTGAAAATTTGCTGTTTTGGTTGTCGAAACCACTTCTTTTCTGCTGTTACAGCAGAATTTTGCTTTTGTTTCCCCCTTGTTTCAAGGAAGAAACAGCTAAAAACATGAATTTGTCACCAATTTCTTCCAAGTCCGAGGAAACTTTAAAATTTTGTTTCAAGGCATAGACAAGAATGTGGGAGGAGGAAGGTGAAAGTAAAGAGACGTCTCACGCGAGCGTTACAAAAGCAGACGACAATATGTCTGGCGAAGCTAGTAAACGACAAGAAAAGGCAAAAATAAATTTTGCGAGTGCAGCAACTCGCTCCTGTGAAAATATAGTCATCAACAAGGAAGAATTAAAGAAATACCAAGGACTACTAAAAAAAGAAGGTGATAATGTGAAGTTGTTCCCTCCCAGTGAATTAATTTATGCGACGGAGTGAGGAAAAACTGTCATATACAAGACGTATAATGTCAAAAATAAGAAAATTGACTTCGTGCAGAGAGAAGCCATTGAAAAATGTTTGAGGCCGATATGGCAACAAACTACGTATATAACAAGGGGTAGTCGCTTCGGAACGGTAGAGGTGCATTTCCCTAGCGAAGAAATAGCTAGGGAACATTCAACAAGAACGTTGAAGTCAGAAGAGGTAGTTCTTTTACCATTTTATTTAGGAATGAGAACTAGCAGGATAACAGTCACGGACATTCCGCCCGAAATAGATGTGGATTTTATAACAGCAGCGATTCTCTTAGGCAAAGAGAAAGAAATTGCCATTCTTCAGTCTAAAAGATACCGCCCCACAACCTGGTATGGACAGGACTTAGAGCTTGTGATCCAAGCGAACCCCTCGGACTTGGAAAAATTGCCAAGCTCCCTCATCATTGGAGATAATACCAGCTTGATGGTAATAGTCGAGGGAAGAAAACCGAGGTGCTATAAATGTGGCGAGAAAGGCCACATAAGGTCGAGCTGCAAGAAGACAGCGAAAGAAAATACTGCAGAGGCAAGCACGATGCCGAAAACAACTTCACCGCTAGAAATAGCAGCCACGTCGCGCACCCCAATTGCCGAAATTCAGCCGACAACGGGAGAAAAAAACGACAACAACGATGACAACAACATCAACAACATCCAGGAGTGGGTCAACGTGGAAGCTTCAAAAACAAGACGGAAACGGAAAAATCCACCCTCTTCGGATACACAGGACCATACTCTGACACAGACAAGCACACCCACACCCACAAATACAGTCGCAAACACACACATAGCCAAAAAAACACACACACTGGAAAAAGCACACACAAACACTCACACACCTACCACAAGCACGCACACACCTACAAACACCCACGCTTCTACAAGCACGCACACACCTACAAACACCCACGCTTCTACAAGCACACACACACCCACAAACACACACACACAGCCCCCTCCACAATCACCTAACAAAAAAAAAAGAAACACCTTCACGGTGATAAATAAAAACAATAACCCATTAAGGGAAAAAATTAATTTACTGAAATCGGCGAAAAAATATATCGCAACAGATATAAATAGTATTATAATCTGAAAATGTAGAATTTTATACGATAGATAACGCGGATTATTTTGAAATTAAAAAATCTTTTGCGGAGGACGTAGGCCCGTTACAGAAGAACTTTTCAAGCCATCTGTACAAGCAATTCGCAAAAAAACTGACCTCGCAAAATACAACACTCACAGACAGAAAAGATGAGGGTGAAACTACACCCTCTCTTCCGTTAAAACAGTAAGTTTTAAACATTCGACTAAATTTTCACTTTCTCGTTTAAACTCGGTTGTATAAATACTCGCGGCCTGGGGTCGTATTGGAAGCAAGGCTACCTCCTTAACGACCTTAGGTCGCATCGTTTGGATGTAGTGGTAATTACCGAATCCAGACTGAGTGGGCTGCAGGCTTTTTCGCCCCTTCTAAACGGCTATGAGAAATACATTTCTCCCTGTCGATCTGGAGGGGGCGGAGGAGTGGCAGTGCTGGTCAGGAAAAACCTGGATTTAGAGATTAGAACTGTCTTTATAGATCCGGAAGGCAGGTTGGTCGTTTTGGATGTGACGCACAGCAGTGGTAAAGTGTTCAGGCTGGTCGCTGTCTATGCTCCCTGCGAAGGAAAAGCCGGGCAGAAAGAGTATTTCAAAAGCCTAGAGAATTTTCTTGGCACGTCGAACAGGTTAGTATTGCTAGGTGACTTCAACATAATTTGCGATGCAAGCGTAGATTATGTTGGCTCGAGAAAGAATACGAGGGGATTACCTCACCTCAACGATATGCTAAGTCGTTTCGAATTGGCAGATAGATTCAGACTGGACCATCCAGACACTCCAGAGTGGACCTGGGCAAGAAACGACGGGTCGTCCAGATCTTATATCGATAGAATCATAACTAGAAGGAAAGATAAGAAAGTACTTAGCTGTCCACAACACCATATCGTCAGCTACAGCGATCACAAATTAGTGACCTGTACGCTCGACATAGATAGCATGTGTAGACGAGGTACCGGTTACTGGAAGCTAAACAAGTCACTATTGGACTGTGAAGCCTACAGGAATCGGATTAAACAATTAGTAATGAGGGCGTTAACCGGATCCATTATCAACAACAAATGGTGGTACGCCCTGAAAAGAGCCATCAAATTTGAGTCAATTAGGTTTAGCAAAGAACTAGCTAGTGCTAGAAACAAAGTAGAAAAGGAACTAGTTAAGGCAATAGAGGAGGCAATGAGGTCAGGCAGTGCATCGAAAGTGTTAGCGGCGAGGTTAGCACTCGACCAACATCTCAAAGCTAAACATGAAGGGTGCATTGTCAGGGCTAAGATCTGTGCAATGAGACAGGAAGGGATCAACGCAGCCGGATGGGCCCGGGTGGTAGAGGGCCAGCGTGGTAACAACTCAACCATTCGATCCTTGACGGGCCCAAATGGTCGATTAGTAAACGAACCCGAGGAGATGTGCAAGGTGTTTCATGATCATTTTGCCCAGCTATTCGGGAGGAGTGGCGAGCTGGAGCGCGGGGAGAAGCTCGCAGACTTCCTAGCCGGTTCGCCGCGTCTATCGGGGCCGGATGCGGAATCTTGTGAGGCGCCGATCACAGCCAAAGAAGTCGAGGATGTGTTGGCAGACTGCGGCGGGGACAAATCGCCGGTACTCGATGGTCTGCCTTACGAACTCTATAGTAGCATGCCAGACTTGTTTGGGCACCTACTTGCATGCGTGTACACCAACTGGCAGCAGAACGGGAGAATTCCTAAGTCTGTGAGCCGAGGGGTGGTAGTGCTGTTAAGAAAGGACCCAAACAAGGGGGATTTAATTGATAATTTTCGGCCCATCACTCTGCTTAACGCAGAGTTGAAGATTTTGGCCAAGGTCATTATTAGGGCAGATTCAGACCAAGTTGAAGCAGCTTGGAAATCTCCAGCATGCATGCGCAGAGTTGGATTCTTCCGGGAGGCCTGCCGGAAGTTCCTTCATGCGCATGCGCAGAAAACTAGCAGCAGCGGAATTTTCCCTCATATCGTCCTCTCGAATGCTGGCAGCCGAACAGGACAGTCGTGTTTTAGCAGCTCTCTCTAGTTGCTACCTCGTGGTGTTTCTCCGCTATGCTTGAACGGACAGGATTTGGCTCACTCCACTTGACTACTGCGACGACCTCCTAGGCTGCCGATTCGCCCTGGAAGAAGAATGTATATATATTGTGAATCCAGAAATAAAATATTTATGCTGTTGACTCTTTCCTTCAATTAATATTTTAATGTAAAGGATGCGAGCTGCACCCATCCAGTGCAGGGACCTCTCATCCTGTTACAATTGCTGACCCCTGAACATAAAACGAACATGCAAGCCAACAGACGTACACAGCAACTCACCCAGGTTTCTATACAGCACTGTTTGTGTATCAATTCACTGTCATTTTCACAGCTAGTATACAACCTGCGGGCCAGACTATCTCTCACCACCAATGCCGCCACTATAGTGATGTCTCTCCACTTTCGCTGTCACTATCTTCATAAGTTGGCTGAACCGAATAAGAACGAAGTCTCAACAAGCAAGAAAGCGAATCAGTTTCAGCCTCTTCTCTGTCACATGACACTATATCAAGCAAAATAGATGCGCTGACACGACGCATGGATGAGCTATGCCGGGAAAATAGGCATCGTTCGCGTAGTCGGAATCGCTCTGCCTCTCGTGTCTCTAGGCCACTTTCCGGGCTGTGCAGGTACCATTCCAGATTTGCTCAAAAATATAATAGAGGTTATCGAAGTGGGGGATAAGAAGCTTCAGGTGAAGGTAGAAGGGAGGAAGCCTCTGTGTTTTAGACGTGGTCAGCTAGGCCACATCAGATTCTAGTGCAAATCTCCCCACCAAAGAAGTACCGAATCCCCCACCTCCAGAAGCAACAACATCACCTTCATCACCAAGAAATGACAGAAAACACAGAAGATGGGGAATGGTAACAACAATGTAAGAAAAAAGGGCAAAAGAGAAAAAAGCCATCAACCTGCACTATTGAGCCCAACATTGAAAACAGCGCAGAAAAAAATAATACAGAAAATTCAGACTCCCAAATGGAACTTATTTTTCAACCACTTGGACCAACCAGTAGCAGTAAACATGAAAAATGAACGTCTAATTACGAAAATTGAAAATAGAGAAGAGAAACTGTGCACAGTTGTGGAAATTAGCTGCCCGGCGGATGTTAACATAAAGCTGAAGATCAGTGAAAAAGAGAACACCTATGCTGAACTATTGAGAAATCTGCAGTTACTCTATCTAGATTACAAGTTCAGGTTTCTACCTGTAATTATTGGGGCTTTGGGATATGTAACACACTGCCTAAATACCAATCTTGAGAAATTAGGCTTCTCAAAACCAGAAAGGCGACTACAGATCCAATCCATCACTGGAACTGTAAGAATTTGTAAAACTTTCCAGACTGCTCCAAAAAGTGTTGCCCCCACAGGCGTTGACCCCCTCAGACGATACCACGGAGGTATCAGAGGGTGGATTTACAACACCTTGAAAATGAAAACCTTCCCCATCGACACCCCCTACAAAAAAACCTAAACAATACACAAAAGAAGTCCCGCCCGACTGCCCCGGAAGAAAAAGAGGAAAACCGTATGCTTGTCGAATACGACACTACGGAACAATACACCAACGAAGCTATTGTGACACATCAGATGACAAAACTTTATATTCAACATAAAGAATTAACGCGGAGATGTGCAGCAATAGGGGAAATCCTATACCACGACTTAAGGGAAAGGAACCCGTGCACCATTTGGAAAATTTATGAATTACCAAATTATGCAAAGGAAGAGGCTGATCCACGTGTGGTGAAGTCGGCCCCAAATTCTCCAAGGAAAAAGTAAGTAGAACTTTTTACTTTTTGTGATCGAACTCACTTAACTTTGGTTCTTTAAATGTGCGTGGTCTGAGTTCAATATGGAAGCAGGCATATTTCCTCGACGATCTCAGATCACATGATATACATGTAATGGTTTCCACAGAGACCAAGCTGGACAATCTACAAACCTTCTCGCCTCTCCTGAATGGCTACGAGAAAATTATGTCTCCTGGCCAGACCGGAGGGCAAGGGGGTGTAGTGGTACTGATCCGTAAAGGCTTGGCTCTGCAGACAAGTACAGTCTATGTGGACCCTGAAAGTGGGCTGGTCGTCCTTGATGTGACATACAGCAGTAAGGCCTTCAGGTTGATCGGAAGGAGGAAGACGACCTATATCGTCAACTTGCTGGAAGGTACTGGTTTGGAAGGGGTACAGGAGCTGAGGACCATAATGGAAGATCAAATGGGGAAAACATGTGGAAACAGTCTTGGGGCATCCTGAGGGATAACCTTGATAGATAGATATATCGCAGTAACATTTTTCATGCTTTCATTAACTCCCAGGATGGCAAAAGTGTCAATTAGTTCAGTTTCCTCTCTGTTTTCTCAACCTTTGCAACAAAAACCCTTGCAGATAAGAAGAATATTATCATTCTCAGAAAAGAGAAGCCAAAGTTTGGAATGGAAATCAGAATCAAAGTGGGCAGCAAGGAACGTCATTGTTATTTTGATTCTAAGTATTATGAACAGTATGAAAGGATGACAGGATGTCCCACTTTGAAGAAATTGTTGTTCTCCATTTCAGATACATTGTCAACATAAGAATGCATGGACAACTAAAGGCTACTGTGATTTGGACAATTTGATTACAGCTTTCATAAGATACAAAAATAATCTGAAAATCATCCGAATTCCATAATTGCTCTGGAAACCTTTGACCGAAAACAGATTGATACAGCAATCAATCATTGGGAAGCAGCTTCAATCAATCAAGAAAAATCATGAACTATTGAAAAGGTTAATTCATTGTATTGAAATTTTCGCCTGTCAAGAATTGGCATTTCAAGGATACAACGAACCAGAAGAATCAAACAATATGAGGAATTTTCTGGCTAAATGTGAAGCAGTAGAGGAATATGATTCTCGTTTAAGATTGCATCCTAATTACAAGAGGTAAAATGCCAGTTGCACATTTTCTGAACTTTGAAGTGATATTCAAAATGAGATAATTGTATATCCATGGCAACTGAAGGTGAGATTAAGGCAATGATCATGGAAACATAATTTGCTGCTGTCATGTTTGATGAGACTCTGGATCATTGAATGAGATTTCAATTATGTGTTTTGCAATTTGTTGATGAGAAAGAAAATCCCCGAGAAAGGTTTTCGGGATACATCAAGATCAGTATAGACAGAAGAGCTGTGTAGTGGAGCATGCATGCATGAAGTGGATTCGATCCACCACAGCCAAATTTAAATCAACACTGCAACAGAACTTATCCCACGATGGAACAATGGTTTTTCTCTGACAGCAGTTTTACATGTTCCAGATGCCTTTAACTAGGCCGAAATAATGTCTTCACCACTTGACCCTTTCTAACCTCTTCTACTTCACCAAAAGCTAGAATAAGAGATAACAAGACCACCAACTAAATCTATTGTTTTCAATGATATATCTATCCTTCTGGATAGTTATAAAAGCAAGAACACCCCAAGCAAAAATAAGTTCGTCACAGTCATGACTACTCAACGCAGTTGATCACTGGTGATAACTCGTGAGTTGAGAGAGAGTTAACATCAGTTGGTGAACCGACCACTAGAATTATGGAAGCAGGCAGACAACACAGTCAGAGGGAAAAAGAAAGACAACGTCCCACACTCTCTCACTCTCACTAGCTCCAATTCTGTTCTCTTACAACATCATTCTATCTGTCTCAGCAATTACTACTAAGCAATGAAGAGAACCCAAACACAAACTTTACATTGCATGCTTTTGGATTTATCATAACCTGCCTGTCAAGACAAGGTATTGTAAATTGCTTTAGTTTTAACAGGAGACTTCAACACTATTCTCAATGTGTGAGTGGATAGTGTAGGCTCAAATAATAGAAAAGGAAGCCCAGGCCTAAAAAGGCTACTAGCGAGCTATAAACTAGTAGACCAATACAGACTGGATGAACCGCTCGTCCCACAGTGGACGTGGTCTAATAACGACGGTTCACTAAGGTCTTACTTAGATAGGGTTATAATAAAAGATAGTGACAGCGATATAGTTAGTTGTCCACATTTTCACTGTGCCTCTTACACAGATCACAAATTTGTGACGTGTGAGGTGCAGTTAGCTAAGTGTCATCGACAGGGACCTGGGTACTGGAAGTTGAACAAGTCTATTTTGACTAGTAAAGTCTTCCGTACCCAGAACAACAGATGGTGGTGCGCCCTCAAATGAGCCATTCGTTTAGAGTCTCTCAGATTTAGTAAAGAGCTAAGTTTAGAGGGGACTAGAATAGAAGGGCAGTTAACTAAGGAATTAGAGGAGGCCATAGCATCAGGCTCTACATCCAGTGTGTTGGTGGCGAGAACAGTATTATTCCGGCACCTCCAAGCCAAACATGAAGGGTGTAGAGTCAGGGCTAAGTTACGCGCGGTGGGCAGAGAAGGTATTAACGTTGCTGGATGGGCCCGTCGTCTGGAGAGTCGGAGAGGCAGAGAAGCCTCTGTACAGTCTTTAATTGATGAACAGGGTCGCTTAATCAACGGACTTGTACACCTGTTCTCCATATCACAGAGTAACTGAGCCAGCTTGTGTGTGTATACCACATGTGAAATACATAAATTGATACATGTTTATCCTATGATACCCTCAGTCAATTTCTGGACCTTCCAGAAATTGAAGTACTTGTGAATGATTGGTTATATTTAAATGAATTTAAGGAGAGAGAGAGAGAGAGAGGTTGTGACAGTCACGCCCTCCTAACAAAGTGAATGAAATAGTTACAATCAGAAATTGAACCTGGCTCACACAGTTTATAAGGTCTACATCGCCTGCAATATGGCCTACATGCTGTGTAGTGCAGGTGCAAGTAAGTATATACACAACAAATACACACACACTATATATATATATATATAGTTATAATATTAGGGAGTATAACTCCAAACTTACAGGGAAAGTTCAATTTAGTATAAATCAAATTTTATATATATATATATATATATATACTGGCTGATGACAGTCAAGGCTGATCTGGAATGCAACCTAGGCCCCCATATCTACGGCGTTCGCCGCTGGAATAAGGAGCAGTTGGAGATCACGCGGTCGTTAGCCTTAAATCGCCAGGCCTGGTCGGCATTTGTGAGAGATGCAGCATTGAGGATGAATGAAGCAAGCTCAACCCACCCCGGGTGAATGCTGTTTACAGCAAAATATATATAAATACAGAGTGGAGTGAAAGTCACAAAGAAGCTTGACATTTTAAATTCATTTGAATGAAATATTTTCTTTCTAATTTACAAGACGTGATTTTTCACACCTAACATACATATATTTCCTGTATATATATATATATATATTGGAATACACACACACACATATTGCATATGATTGTTAAGCTGCTGTAAACTTAAAACAAACATAAATGAATTATTAACACCTTTGAAACTTCAAGACTTTTGGGCTCACCTTGTGTGTGTGTGTGTGTGTGTGTCTGTGAGAGAGAGTGAGAGAGAGAGAGAGAGAGAGAGAGAGTGAGAGGTACTATTTCAGCACATTGAAAGATATTTCTGTGTGTGTGTATATGTATACACATATACATATATAAACACACACAGGTACAAAAACATACATACATACATATATATTAGGTGCATTTCAGAAGTTTTGAGACTATTTTTAGGAGATGCAGTTATAACCGTTCAACACTACTGTAATTTTATATCGTTACTATACATCAAATAAGCTGACCTAACAACTTTTCTCATCCAAGAATGAAGGAGATGAGTGTCAGAGCACTTAGAACCCATCCTACTAAATACTACTTGTCACAGCTGACCAATTTACAGAATGCAGTCAAGACTTGAAGACAATTTGGAAGCTAGCTACACAACAGGCACAAGAGTGGCTGTGTGATAAGTAGCTATAGGCGCAGGAGTGGCTGTGTGGTAAGTAGCTATAGGCGCAGGAGTGGCTGTGTGGTAAGTAGCTATAGGCGCAGGAGTGGCTGTGTGGTAAGTAGCTATAGGCGCAGGAGTGGCTGTGTGGTAAGTAGCTATAGGCGCAGGAGTGGCTGTGTGGTAAGTAGCTATAGGCGCAGGAGTGGCTGTGTGGTAAGTAGCTATAGGCGCAGGAGTGGCTGTGTGGTAAGTAGCTTGCTTACCAACCACATGGTTCCAGGTTCAGTCCCACTGCGTGGCACTTTGGGTAAGTGTCTTCTACTATAGGCTCGGGCCGACCAAAGCCTTGTGAGTGGATTTGGTAGACGGAAACTGAAAGAAGCCCGTCGTATATATGTATATGTGTATGTTTATGTGTCTGTGTTTGTCCCCCCAACATCGCTTGACAACTGATGGTGGTGTGTTTACATCCCCGTAACTTAGTGGTTTAGCAAAAGAGACCAATAGAATAAGTACTAGGCTTACAAAGAATAAGTCCTGGGGGTGATTTGATTTGATAAAAGGCAGTGCTCCAGCATGGCCGCAGTCAAATGACTGAAACAAGTAAAAAGAGAGAAAGAATAAACTTTTGCATTAAACTGGGCAAAACACTACAGAAACTTTTGAAGTGCTCCAGACTGGCACAAAAGAGTCAAGGAATGGGCAACATCAAAACTGTCTCTAATCTTCCCTATAATCCAGCCCTTGCTCCCTTTAACTTTCAGTTGTTCGTCAAGCTGAAGGAGAACGTCAGTAGAGAAGAGGCGAGAGACAATGAAAGCTGTGGGAGAAAGAGGGACAGCAGGGCATCAGAGACGGTTGAGAGAATTTGCAGTTTTCAGGATGGAGACCCTTATGTGTCTATAACGATAATAAGCATACAGTTTGGAATTGATGTGGAAACTGAATACAGAATTATTCATGAAGATTTGAACCTGTGCAAAATTTGTGCAAAGTTTGTCCCCAGGGGGCTCCGTGATGAGCATCGTAGTAACCAACTACATGACAAAAAAGGGCAACATTAAAACTGTCCCTAGTCTTCCCCACAATCGAAGCCTTGCTCCCTCTGACTTTTGGCTGTTCCCCAAACTGAAGAATAAACTAAGGGGCAGTTGATTTGAAGATGAAGGAGGGTGTGACAAGAGTCCTGGACATCTTCACTTTGTAGGTCTACCATGGGACATTCATAAAAGGGCTGGAGCCCTAAGATAAGTGCACTGAAGTTAGATGAACCTACTTCGAGGCCTACCATGGGACCTTCATAAAAGGGCTGAAGCCCTAAGATAAGTGCACTGAAGTTAGATGAACCTACTTCGAGGCCTACCATGGGACCTTCATAAAAGGGCTGGAGCCCTAAGATAAGTGCACTGAAGTTAGATGATCCTACTTCGAAGGAGCTTAGAGTTTCATACTTCTTAGAAATTAAAAAAGGTCTTTCCTGATAAAGCCTGAAAATTTCTGGAATGCACTTTATACACACACACATATATACACATTCATCTATGACTATACATACTTTCTTGCACACACACACACACACACACACATATGCAAAGATCAACCATGTTTTGACACATACTTGTGTGTGTGTATATATATATATATATTTCTTTACTACCCATAAGGGGCTAAACATAGAGGGGACAAACAAGGACAGACAAAGGGATTAAGTCAATTACATCAACCCAGTGTGAAACTGGTACTTTATTTATCGACCCTGCGAGGATGAAAGGCAAAGTCGACCTCGGCGGAATTTGAACTCAGAACGTAACGACAGACGAAATACCGCAAAGCATTTCGCCCGGCGCGCTAACGTTTCTGCCAGCTCACCGCCTCATATATATATATATACATACATACATATAAATTCATATGCAATATACACACATATACACACTTACTAGCATATACATCTCTATTAATTTACCCGCTCAGACAGAAAGTAACAACCCCTCCGCAGCCACCTGACCTCTCGTGTGAATAAAAGCAGCAGGAATCTACATTCAGTCATCATCGACAACTGTATCCATGACAACGTGATGGAGTCTGTACAGTCCGTTGCTATCACTGACAGCTTTGAGGTGATGCAATGGATTCTTGATGTCCTCACTCTCATCTTGTAAAATAAGCAACAAGTAATGTAGGTGTAACTCGGAGCATTCTGTGTCCAGGTAATGGAGTAGCTGACACCAAACGGAGTCTTCTGTAGTTTTCTGATCAAAAGAGAGAACAAAATAAAATTATAATACAGTCACACTGTGTTTGTATTTGTTAGATTACATTTTTGATTTTGTTAATATCTATTTCTTTACTACCCACAAGGGGCTAAACACAGAGGAGACAAACAAGAACAGACAAACAAGGACAGAGAAAAGGATTAAGTCGATTATATCGACCCCAGTGTGTAACTGGTACTTAATTCATCGACCCCGAAAGGATGAAAGGCAAAGTCGACCTCGGCGGAATTTGAACTCAGAACATAACAGCAGACGAAATACGGCCACGCATTTCGCCCGACGTGCTAACGTTTCTGCCAACTCGCCGCCTTTTTAAAAAATAAACGAATACCTATTTCTTTACTACCCACAAGGGGCTAAACACAGAGAGGACAAAAAAGGACAGACAAAAGGATTAAGTCGATTATATCGACCCCAGTGCGTAACTGGTACTTAATTCATCGACCCCAAAAGGATGAAAGGCAAAGTCGACCTCGGCGGAATTTGAACTCAGAACGTAACGGCAGGCGAAATATGGCTACGCATTTCGCCCGACGTGCTAACGTTTCTGCCAGCTCACCGCATTTTGTTAATGTCACCTGAATCACCAAGTTTACAAAGGTCAGACCTTATATTCAAGTCTTCTTTCTGTAGAATCAATGAAAGAAAATATTCTCAAGGAGAGGGTGACAGTCCATAACAGACAGAGCTCACCTTTGGAATAACTGACAATTGCCACTGTGTCATCTTCGCATTACTATCACTGGCTACAACAGTGAATTACACTGAACTGTGGTGTCTACTTACATCCCAGTAGACTGGACTGTTAACAATTTAGTGTCTTGGTCGTGGACACACTACAATAAACTGCACTACACCAAGCTACCTATCTACATCAAGACAGACTGGACTGTTGATAATAGGCGGCAAGCTGGCAGAAACGTTAGCACGCCGGGTGAAATGCATAGCCGCATTTCGTCAGCTGTTACGTTCTGAGTTCAAATTCCGCCGAGGTCGACTTTGCCTTTCATCCTTTCGGGGTCGATTAAATAAGTACCAGTTATGCACTGGGGTCGATATAATCGACTTAATCCGTTTGTCTGTCCTTGTTTGTCCTCTCTGTGTTTAGCCCCTTGTAGGTAGTAAAGAAATAGATAATAAAGAAGTGTTATAGAATGGACTATACCACACATTCGATTGTCTCCCTTTTTTTACTCATAACCACAGCATTTCATAGTTTGGCAGATGTTCCAGATGTGACCATCCAACATATTTTTTTTTCAAGCATTATTATATTATAGAGGCACAGGTGTGGCTGTGTGGGAAGAGGCTTGCTTCTTAACCACATGGTTCCAGGTTCGGTTTCACCGTGTAGCAGTTACCTGTTTAATCAAGAATGACCCAGGGATAAACAAAAACAGGGAGATCAAGCCAACGAGGGAACTGCACAGTCACATGACTTGCTAGAAACAGCAGCAGCAGTTCAATGTCCCTTAATTCACACCTCGCTGTCTTAGAAAATGGCACATAGGATATTGTGTTATACCCTGTGCACCCTGCACAGGATGGGATGGTCACAGCCAGAATGTCTTAGATCATAGATCTGCTTTATCAAGGTTGTTTATCATCATCATTGTTGTTTAACACCCATCTTCCATGCTAGCATGGGTGGGATGCTTTCAGAAGAGCTGGTCAAGCAGAAGCCTGCACCAGACTCCTGTGACTGTTTTGGCAAGATTTTTACAGCTGGATGCCCTTCCTAACTCAGTAGAGTGAACTCAATGCTTTTTATATGGCACAAGCATGGGTGAGGTCAGCTGGATGCCCTTCTGAACACCAGTCACTCAGTAGAGTGGACTCAATGGTTTTTATGTGGCTCAAGCACAGGTGAGTCAGTTTTGACAAGGTTTTTACAGCCCCTCCTAATACTAACCACTCAGTAGAGGGGACTCCGTGCTTTTAATGTAGTTCAAGGACAGGCAAGGTCAGTTTAGGCAAGGTTTTTACAGCTGGATGCCCTTCCTAACACCAACCTCTCAGCAGAGTGGACTCAGTGCTTTCTATGTGGCACAAGCATGGGTGAGGTCAGTTTTGGCAAGGTTTTTACGGCTGGATGCCCTTCTGAACACCAACCACTTTACAGTGTGGACTGGGTGCTTTTAAGTGGCACCAGCACCAGGGATTAAACAACAATTACAGCAACAACTTCACAATAACATAAAACCAAATATAGTTGAACTTACTTTTGGAATAAGCCAGCTAAGACGAAGGAAAGAGGAGTGGAGTGCCTTGTACAGAACAGCTAAAGAAGGATCACAACCACTGATCTCCTTTTTCCATTGATAGCGTTTAAAGCTGGCAAGATCTTCGACCACTGACAGCGAGTGTTGTTGTGGTTGTTGGTGGTGATGGTGATGGTGGTGATGATGTTTCTTCTTGGGTTTGTTGCCATCAGAATCTGAAGATTCCACAGGATGATAGATGTATGGAAATAAACCTTCCAGGATTTTGAATAAACATTTTGGAAACATGTCGACTGAAATAAGAAGAAAAGGAGACAGTTTAAATATAGGGCACACAGCTAAGCTGTAGGGTACACAGCTAAGCTGTAGGGTACCCGGCTTCAAAGCATGTACACAACTCCGATATGGAGTATAGTGTTTAAATGTAGGGCACACAGCTTAGAGGCAGGGTACATAAATAAGACAAGAATACACAACTTAAATATAGGGTACAGAATCATGTAGGGGACACAGCTAAGATAAATGAAGGGTATGCTAAGGCATTTGGGTCATAAGGTCAAATATAAAAAACCCAAATGTGAGAAGGATGATTTTCGCAAGACTTAAAAATCAGAATACTGAAAAACTGAAGGCTAAGTACTCCGAACACTGAATTTTGAGATAAATTAGGGGAAAATATGAATAATGACCTTAAAAAATATTTGCTGTTTCAGAGACCCCTTATGTATATGAATCACATGAATTATGAAAAGGGAGGAAAGATGCTTGCTTCCCAACAATATGGTCCCAGGTTCAGTCCTTAGGCAAGTTTCTTCTATTATAGCCTCGGGCCTACCAAAGCTTTGTAAGTGGATTTGGTAGACAGAAACTGAAAGAAGCTCATTGTATGTGTGTGTGTGTTTGTCTTTGTATCTATGTTTGTCCCACCACCACCACCACCATCTGACAACTGATATTGGTTTGTTTACATCCTCATAACTAACCAGTTTGGCAAAAAGATACCAATAGAATAAATACAAGGCTTAAAAAAAATAACTACTGGGGTTGATGCATTTGATTAAAAGTTCTTTGAAGCAGTGCCCCAGCATGGCCACAGTCTCATGACTGAAACAGATAAGAGATAAGAGCTAAATACAACACCGATCACCATATTCATAGTGGAATCTTCCAGAATGTACTCAGAATGAACAGAAACATAATTGTTTAGATGTTCTTGTGTTGCATGTATTTCATGAATTATAAACAGTATTCGCTGGCCTTTTTAGGCTTAGCCCTTTAGCATTCAGACTACTCTGTCAAATGTGAGACTCCCTTCAGTCATGAATGACCATGGGATTGCACTTAGAAAGTTGCCCTCCAAGGCACAAGTCCGGGACAAGATTGTTTATGGAAGGCCAGCAGTTGTCCATGTATACCAGCGCCCCCTCTCTACACTACTGATGTTATCCAAGGGAAAGGCAAAGGGGCCGATACAGCTTGGCACAAGTGATGTTGCAACTCATTTCTACAGCTGAGTGAACTGGACCAACGTGAAATAAAGTGTCTTGCTCAAGAACACAACATGCAGCCCGGTCCGGGAATCGAACCTACAACCTCACGATTGTAAGCTCGATGCTCTAACCACTGAGCCATGCGCCTTCACACTGTTAAATGTCAAATGTAAGGTTTATTTATATACATTGTTAGGAATGAATCATACTGTTGTAGGGATAGACATTAACACCCGTGTGTGATTAAAAGATGGATTTGTTTAACTCTTATAAAGTATAATGTTGTCATTGAGATGATGAAGAGCATTTGGAGTCTCACATAGCAGTAGTCAAAGTATGTCTTTGAATCCATTTACTTTACTTCTGCTTCGTTAAATCTTATATCCAAAAGCCAAGGATATAAAATGTACATTATCTTCTAGCATTTAGATTTCATTGACGTGGTTGTTTTATTTTTAGAATGACATTGTAGGGCAGGTGTGATAGGCTTGACCTGGTCAATTTGGGCATAAAACAAGGTAGATATCTGGGCCAGATATGGCCAGTTTGAATACTAAAGAGTTAAGCTGTTGCCAAGTTTAATACCACCACCTGGCCTCGTAGATGTCATTTGTGGGGGGTCTACTCTATCGCAAAGATTTGGGTTCAGTCCCTAATTTGAAGATACCACCCACCTTCCCTCCCACCAATCTCAGGATCAAGGCTATTGTAATGCTTTTTGACTGAAAGATAATAAAAAGCAAAGGATTATGGGTATTCTAATACTTTTTGACTGAAACATAATAAAAAGCAAAGGATCATGGGTATTCTAATGCTTTTTGACTGAAAGATTATAAAAAGCAAAGGATCATGGGTATTCTAATGCTTTCTGACTGAAAGATAATAAAAAGCAAAGGATCATGGGTATTCTAATGCTTTCTGACTGAAAGATAATAAAAAGCAAAGGATCATGGGTATTCTAATGCTTTCTGACTGAAAGATAATAAAAAGCAAAGGATCATGGGTATTCTAATGCTTTCTGACTGAAAGATAATAAAGGCAAAGGATCATGGGTATTCTAATGCTTTCTGACTAAAAGATAAAAAAAGCAAAAGATTATGGGTATTCTAATGCTTTCTGACTGAAAGATAATAAAAAGCAAAGGATTATGGGTATTCTAATGCTTTCTGACTGAAAGATAATAAAAAGCAAAGGATTATGGGTATTCTAATGCTTTCTGACTGAAAGATAATAACAAAGCAAAGGATTATGGGTATTCTAATGCTTTCTGACTGAAACAATAAAAAGCAAAGGATCATGGGTATTCTAATGCTTTCTGACTGAAAGATAATAAAAGCAAAGGATCATGGGTACTGTAATGCTTTCTGACTGAAAGATAAAAAAATAGAAACAAAAAAAAACAAATAATAAGAAAGGAAGACTTACTTTTGTAGAAAGAACCAATATCAAACTTTGATCCTTGCAAGAAAATCAGATTGATCAGAGAGAGTATAGCTGCGAGATATTTGGCCTTCAAATCCACAGGGACAATTGGTTCATCACAGAGAAACATTAAGTATTTCATCAAAACCTCCAAGATGGGCTGTGACATGTTTTCTGCAAAATTAAAACAAATGAAGACAGAGTTTAATAACGATATCAGGGATAAAATGATGTTACTGTCATTATGTGTCAGGTGTGGCTGTGTGGTAAGAAGCTTGCTTTCCAACCATATGGTTCTGGGTTCAGTCCCACTGCGTGGTATCTTGAAGAAGTGTTTTCTTCTATATTCTCAGTGTATTTGGTAGACAGAAACTGGAAGAAGTCCATTATGTATGTATGTGTGTGTGTGTGGTGTGTGTGTGTCTTTGTCCCTGTTTGTCCCCCACCACACTGCTTGACAACCAGTGTTGGTGTGTTTACATCCCCTTAACTTGGCAGTTCAGGATGGTTACTATTGGAACATCTTTAATTATCAGTCCATTAGACCAAGACTTTCCTGAAGTAAACAAACAACAATAATCACAGGACCCTAAAATACAGATGGAGATCGATTAGGTATAAAAGAAGTTTGAAAAAACTTACCCAAGGCCAAGACACCATTTTGTGAACATGACATGAGCTGAAAATTGTGGATAAACACTTCTAAGGCAGGACAAGGTTGGAAGCTGGTAAAAAGGAAAGATGATATAATAATGAAAAAATGTTTCAATGTTCAAATATTTGCTAAATTGGTAAAAAAGTGAAAAGTTGGAGAGAATAGGAGGCTTGTAATTCATAATTATAAGGGAACAATAGGGCTACATAAAAATAAGGTACATTTTATTCTTGAAGTACCTAAGGAGACATCATCATCATCATCGTTTAACGTCTGCTTTCCATGCTAGCATGGGTTGGACGAATTTGACTGAGGACTGGCGAACCAGATGGCTGCACCAGGCTCCAATCTTGATCTAGCAGAGTTTCTACAGCTGGATGCCCTTCCTAACGCCAACCACTCTAAGTGGGTGGTTTTACATGCCACTGGCACGAGGGCCAGCCAGGAGGTACTGGCAATGACCACACTCAAATGGTGTTTTTTACATGCCACCTGCACAGGAGCCAGTCCAGCGGCACTCGCAATGACCTGGATTGAATGTTGACTTTCACGTGCCAGTAAGGCGACGCTGGTAACCTTTAGAAATTATAGCTAGCAATACAGTTCTATATTTAAGAGATGAGGAATTATCTACATTATTTACATTCGACGGATATTTGTCCTCATCTTGTTTGTTGTTAACACAATGTTTCAGCTGATATACCCTCCAGCCTTCATCAGGTGTCTTGGGGAAATTTCGAACTTGGGTTCTTATTCCTAAGGTATTTTTAAAATATATTATTATTATTATTATTTAGGTCACTGCCTGGAATCAAACTCGGAATCTTGGGGTTAGAAGTCCGCACTTTTAACCACTATGCCATACGCCCACGGGCATATGGTGTAGTGGTTAACTGTATTACAAGATAATGCATTACTAAATTAAAAACCAATGTGATGAATAAGTATTACATTTAACAGAGTAATCGGAATGCTAAAGAGTTAAATTACCATGAACCAAACAATTGCATCCATAATTTTTTTGAAATACATATATAGGCGCAGGAGTGGTTGTGTGGTAAGTAGCTTGCTTACCAACCACATGGCTCTGGGTTCATTCTCACAGCGTGGCACCTTGGGCAAGTGTCTTCTACTATAGCCTCAGGCTGTGAGTGGATTTGGTAGACAGAAACTGAAAGAAGCCTGTCGTATATATGTATGTGTGTGTTTGTGTGTCTGTGTTTGTACCCCCAACATCGCTTGACAACCGATGCTGGTGTGTTTACGTCTTTGTAACTTAGCAGTTCGGCAAAAGAGACCGATAGAAAAAGTACTAAGCTTACAAAGAATAAGTCCTGTAAGGCTTATTCTTTGTAAGCCTTACAAAGAATAAGTGCTCCTGCATGGCCACAGTCAAATGATTGAAACAAGTAAAAGAGAGTAAAATGGAAAGAGAAAAGAGAGGTCTTGAAACTATGTTTAATTGAAGAGAAATATGAAAAAGGTGTGAGTGAGAGGTGGTTAGAGTCATCTCAAAGTAACCAAGAAATTAGGTTAGTTCTTTGACAATCTTCAGCCTGGCATTAGTGTAAGTGAGAAGAGGAAATCGCTGCTTCAAAATAAACAGTCAAGTCTATAAAGAATTACCCAATTTCCTTGACAGCCTCCAGCATGGCTGTCAACATGGCTGTTGTACTCCATCTTTCACAAAGTTCATCTTCAAGATAGAACAACAGGTTTAATAATTCTCCGACGTTCTTCAATAATTCCACTGAAATTAGAAGAGACAACAGTAACGACATTACAACAATTGTAACAACAACAACAACTGTAATAAAACATAAACAACAGTAAAAAAATAAAAGAAACAGAGACACACAACACTGTTGATGGTACCTGTTTCTACCAACCCAGAGGTACATGGTTCAAACGTTATTGGGGTTGATGTTTGCAGAAGCAAATCAACAAAGATGCAGGAGTGGCTGTGTGGTAAGTAGCTTGCTTACCAACCACATGGTTCTGGGTTCAATCCCACTGTGTGGCACCTTGGGCAAGTGTCTTATACTATAGCTTCGGGTCGACCAAAACCTTGTGAGTGGATTTGGTAGATGGAAACTGAAAGAAGCCCTTTGTATATATGTGTGTGTGTGTATATATATATATATATATATATATATATATATGTATGTGTGTATATATGTTTATGTGTCTGTGTTTATCCCTCCAACATTGCTTGACAACCGATGCTAAACCAATGCATTTAGACAAACAAATCGACCCCAGGACTTATTCTTTGTAAACCTAGTACTTATTCTATCGGCCTCTTTTGCCAAACAGCAAAGTTATGGGGACACAACCACTCCAGCATCGGTTGTCAAGCGATGTTGGGGGGACAAACATATACACACACATGCATATATATATACATATATACGAGCTTCTTTCAGTTTCCGTCTACCAAATCCATTCACAAGGCTTTGGTCGGCCCTACACTATAGTAGAAGACGCTTGCCCAAGGTGCCATGCAGTGGGACTGAACCCAGAACCATGTGGCTGGTAAGCAAGCTACTTACCACACAGCCACTCCTGCGCCTATTAAACCATACACCCTTTAATTATAAAAATACAATAAGGATATTTTAAAACATGGAATGGTTTATAGGGTCCACTCGAGCAAAATAGGAAGCAAAGGGATCCATAGGGGACAAAATGGTTAAGAAACACAGCTGTATGCCAAAACATAAAAAGAATAGGAAACAAAAGAAAAAAAAAATAACATTTCAATCCCTTCACAAAAATCTCCCTCCTACACTTCATCTCTTGCTCACACATGAACTACACATTCTACATCTTTACTTGCTATAATCCATCTTCACTATCCAGGAGACAATCTTGACTCAAAGGCTGGTGTCTATGCATACGTAGATTCCACTCAGTCACTTCTCCCACCTTCCAGCTTTTCTAGCTCAAAGCCCTTTTTCCCCCCACCAATACATCTCTGCTCCCTCTTTCACTCCCTGAACTCCTTAAACCAACAGCAATTCTTTGGTCATATCTCCTCCTACATTGAAAACAATCTTACTTCTTCTTCCTTTCTGAAGGACTTTGCCCCCTCACTAAATTCAAACCGCATTACTCTTCCTCGTGTTCAAACTGAGCCTACATTTATGAAGGGCTGCTGAAAAGTTTCTGAATTCAAGGGTGTCACGAAAGACCAGGTTGGAGGCCCAACCTCTTCCGAGTTCTTTTACAAGGCTTAGAAAAACTAAAGGACTGCTGCAATAAGTATGTGAAGCTGCGAGGGGAATATGTTGGATAAAATCATAATTAACTGATCCCTCTGTATTTTCTTTTACCCAAAGCCAGGAACTTTTCAGCCCCACCCCCTCATAAGTATCCAATGCAGAAACCAAATTCTTTACTATTCTCAGCTATATTTGTTTTATCTCTGACTCTCCTAACCGACACACAGAAACTTCAACCTTGATCTCTTTATCACCTCACCTCAAAACCTAACTTCTCTCAAAACCATGTACATGTTTAACCCTATCAGATCATCCAACCACTGCTTCATGGCAACGACCCAACATACAATCACATAATACACAACTCCTTCCTCCAGGTCTACGACACATCAAATCAGCTAACTGGTCAGAACTTTATCTGGTTTCTGGATTCAGCTAAATGGTGACAGAAAATAAAATGCTGACTTTTGTTAAGAGCATCTGTGTCATGCAAAACCAGAATGACCAACATGTCTACTCAAGCCAAGGATAACTTACCATTTGTAGAACTAGCCATGATGAATTTGACAAGTTCTAAAATATTGGCTTCATGATCTTTGATAGCAGCAACCCATGGCAAATAGTGTTCTTCACTCTGGAGGCAGCAATATAGCAACCTGCAATAGGAAAAAATAACAACTTTCTCACAGCTGATTATGGGTCCAATCTACATATTTACCAAATATCAATTCTGTTGTTGGATTGGTAAAAATCAGTAGAGCATAGAACAAAGTACCTGGTGTTTATTAACAAAAAAAAACAATAATAATAATAATAACAAGATTTAACAACAGGCGTCTTTCGACTGGAGATGAATTGAATTCAGCTGGCGTGTTGGGAATTAAGCCTTACGGCAGAGGAAAAGAATTGGAGGGGCAGTGACCGTGGTCCAACGCAAAAGGGCTAGCAGTTGGCCATCTATCATCATCATCATCATCATTTGACGTCCATTTTCCATGCTAGCATGGGTTGGACGGTTCAACTGGGGTCTGGGAAGCCAGAAGGCTGCACCAGGCCCAGTCTGATCTGGCAGTGTTTCTACGGCTGGATGCCCTTTCTAACGCCAACCACTCCATGAGTGTAGTGGGTGCTTTTTACGTGCCACCCGCACAGGTGCCAGACGAGGCTGGCAAACGACCACGGACGGATGGTGCTTTTTATGTGCCACCGGCCCGGGACGTGCCACCATGTGTGTAAATATATTCTTTTATTTGATTGCGGCCATGCTGGAGAACCACCTTTAGTAGAAGAAATCAACACCAGGACTTATTTTTGTAAGCCTAGTACTTATTCTATCTGACTCTTTGGCCAACCACTAAGTTACGGGGACGTAAACACACCAACATTGGCTATCAAGTGATGGTGAGGGGACAAACACAGACACACATATGTATATGTGTATATATATATATATACACACACACACATACACACAGGCTTCTTTCAATTTCCGTCTACCAAATCCACTCACAATGTTTTGGTCACCCCGAGGCTATAGTAGAAAACACTTGCTCAAAGTGCCATGCAGTGGAACTGAACCCAGAACCATGTGGTTGGGAATCAAGCTTCTTACCACACAGCTATGCCTGTGCCTATATATAGCTATATATATTTATATATATGTATATATATATATACATGAAGGTCTGTACAGAATTACAGCACAGAACAATTACCTGATATGAACATCTCCCTTATCAGTACAATATAGTCCAGTATATTCACCTGAAAGACTGTACTAAATGCAAACAGTATACTACAGTATATTCACCTGAAAGACTGTACTAAATGCAAACAGTATACTACAGTATATTCACCTGAAAGACTGTACTAAATGCAAACAGTATACTACAGTATATTCACCTGAAAGACTGTACTAAATGCAAACAGTATACTACAGTATATTTACCTGACAGTCTGTACCAAACAAAGTCCATCGGGATTCTCCAATAACAACAAAACCATATTTCTGAAATACGAGAGGAAATCACGAATAATTAATTACCTGATTTATAAGAAAACAATAGTAAACACACAGTTCACAAAGCAAAAAGATTTAAACCTTACATAAATTCTGGGTTTGTTGACATCTCTGAACAAACGGTTGGATTACAGGAGAGATTACCAAGAATACCAACACAGATTTCCTAAAAGTAAACAGAATTAAGGAATTACTTCATAAGAAAAATACATTACATAACACATCATAGGAATTAGTTTAGATTAACTATTTCATCTATTTCTTTATCAACATGCCTTTTAACCCTTTCATTACCAACCCGGCTGAAATTGGCTCTGGCTCTGAGTACAAATGTCTTGTTTTCATAAGTTTTGAATTAAAATCTTCCACCAAACCTTAGACATAATTTATGTTCCTAACACCAGCTTAATGATAACTATGTTATTTTACTAAATTCTTTGTTATATTTAACTCTTTCGATACCAACCCGGCTGAAACCAGCTCTGGCTCTCAGTACAAATGTCTTGTTTCCATAAGTTTACCAAACTTTAGTCACAATTTATTTTCCTAACACTAGCTGAATGATAACTAGGTTATTTGACTAAATTCTTTGTTATATTTAGAGTAATTGAAAGAAACAGAGAACATCTCAAAATAAATACAGTAACGAAAGGGTTAATATATTCAATGATATATGGTATACTCTGTAAAGTGGTTGGCATTAAAAAGAGCATCAAGCCATAGAAATCATACACGGAGTGCAAGAGCCCTATGTAAGTGCCACATCAAAAGCACCTGTGCAAGTGCCTCAGATGATCCACCCATGCCAGGGCCATGTAAAAAGCACCCAGCACATTCTTTGAAGTGGTTGGCATTAGGAAGGGCATCCAGCCATAAAGACCAAGGCAAATCAGACTGGAACCCTGATGCAGCTCTCCTACTTGCCAACTCTGGCCAAACCGTCCAACCCATGCCAGCATGGAAAACAAGTGTTAAAGAATGATGATGATGATGAGTGGTTGGCATTAGGAAGGGCATCCAGCTGTAGAAACTCTGCCAGATCAGATTGGAGTCCAGTGCAGCCATCTGGTTCGCCAGACCTCAGTCAAATCATCCAACCCATGTTAGCATGGAAAGCGGACATTAAACGATGATGATGATGATGATACCCTAGAAAGATTTGAACTCAGAACATTGAACGTTTCGAACTAGATACGGTTGTAAGCCTGTGTAAATGTTTAAATGCCACAACCATCTGCACCCAGAGGAAATTGCTGACAACTCAACGTTTTCCAAACAGTGAACAAGAAATTTCAAAGAAGTGACCACCACCACTTACCGTCACCCTTGGAGCCCTGGATTTAACAATCACAGCAGAGAGTAGCTCAACAGATTTGAATTCATGCATGAAGACAACTACATCCTGAAAATTGAAAAAAAATATTCTTTGAAAGATTTTACTTATAGTAAGCACACACACACACTCATCTACATGCATGGTTGTGTGATTAACTATGTAGCTTGGGGTTAGTCCCACTACACAGCTGACCAATGCTTTATGAAAATTGCAGGAAACCCACAGTATACACACACACATACACACACACACACACACACACACACATATCCACATGTTTGTCCATCCCTCTGTCCACTCTGAAACAAGTGTATCCTACTCAAACCCCTGACCAATCAACACCTTGTGAGAGAATTCGGTAGACAGGAGCTGCATGGGAGGAGCCTGGTTTTTATTCATTCATTTATAGAGACAGACAGACAAATAGATAGATGTGTATGCATGTGTGTGTGATATATATATATATATATATATATATATATATATATATATATATATATATATATATATGTGTATATATCATCATCATCATTTAGCATCTGCTTTCCATACTAGCATGGGTTAGACGGTTGAACTGGGGTCTGGGAAGCCAGAAGGCTGCACCAGGCCCAGTCTGATCTGGCAATGTTTCTACGGCTGGATGCCCTTCCTAACGCCAACCACTCTGTGAGTGTAGTGGGTGCTTTTTACGTGCCACTGGCACAGGTGCCAGACGGAGCTGGCAAACGGCCACGGTCGGATGGTGCTTTTTACGTGCCACCGACACGGGGGCCAGGCGAGGCTGGCAATGGCCATGATCGGATGGTGCTTTTTACGTGCCACCAGCATGGGGGCCAATATATATATATATACAGAGAGAGAGAGAGAGGTCAAAATGATACAGGTAAAGGGCAGTGAGGAGGGAGAATGTGAGGGGATGTTGAGTAAAAGGAGATGCAGTGTACTACCCTACATAAGAAATGGTTGGGTAGAGTTGTGCTGAGTAGAGATAGATAAGATCGGGATGAGGGGCTCAGATATATCTTCAAGGGGACAAGACAAGTTTGTTTTATATAATATATATATATAGGTGGCACGTAAAAAGCACCCACTACACTCACGGAGTGGTTGGCGTTAGGAAGGGCATCCAGCTGTAGAAACATTGCCAGATAAGACCAGAGCCTGGTGCAGCCTTCTGGCTTCCCGGATCCCCGGTCGAACCGTCCAACCCATGCTAGCATGGAGAACGGACGTTAAACAATGATGATGATGATGATATATTGTGGAGGCGCAATGGCCCAGTGGTTAGGGCAGCGGACTCGCGGTCGTAGGATCACGGTTTCGATTCCCAAACCGGGCGTTGTGAGTGTTTATTGAGCAAAAACACCTAAAGTTCCACAAGGCTCTTGCAGGGGGTGGTGGTGATCCCTGCTGTATTCTTTCGCCACAACTTCCTCTCACTCTTTCTTCTGTTGGCCTGCTCACTTAGCCAGCGGGGTGGCGTCATTTGAAGGCTAAAACAATGCGAAGCGCATTGTGACCAGCGATGTGTAGCAACATCTGATAACCTGGTCGGTCACGGTGATATATATATAATATATATATATATATAGTCCACTCTGTAGAGTATCTTGTGTTAGGAAAGGCATCCAGCTTTAAAAACCCTGCAAAAAACAGACACAGATGCCTGAGGTAGTTTCTACCTGGCTGGCTCCTGTCAACCATCCTACCCATGCATGCATGGAAGAAGAACGTTAAATGATGATGATGTACATATAGTGTGATTGTCTTGTGTGTGTGTGTTTTGTTTTTATACATTTATCACATCACGAGGACAAAATTATTGCTGTGATAAAATAGTAAATTAACCTTCTGTAAAATAGAGGTTGATAAAATAAATACCAGATCAATATACATATTGGTCATCGGAGCTGAGGGAGGGCACATTTATTGCTACTGAGTTACTAAAAATCTTTGAAGGTATTAGCTCCATTGTGGCCAGTTTAATGAATGAATGAAACAAGGTCCCAATTATCATACATAGATGATAGAGTGAGATTTGGCTGCTATTTCTAGCAAGTAGATGATCCCTATTTGACCTGTTATTGTAGTTGTTGCCAGCTGTGGTTGGTCATTTTTCCTATACCATACACATATACACACACACACACACACACAAACACACAGCTTGCATTTCATGTAAAACTGTGCATATACACAGTTTAGGAACTTTCAGTTCTGAAGTACACTGCATACATACAGACACACACACACATATATATATAGAGAGAGAGAAACATATACACACGCACACATACACACATACATACACTCACAAAAGCAAACAAATACATACGTGCATCTATAACAAGAGCAACTTACGGAATTCATCGACATATCCCAAAGGTTACAGAGTTCATCTTGAAGGTCTTCATTGACATCAACACCAAACTCAGAATCGTCGTTGCCGGGTTCATTCTGTTTGTCTACCTCCTGACGTCGGAAATGAAAAGAATCAAAAATAAGTAAAAACATATTAGAATTATAAATGCCTACTGTTTTATCCCCCACCCCCATCCACCCCCAAAATCTCTCTTGCTTTGCACATGAAGTCAGCTTCAACTGGGTCCAGCAAAAACAATGAGTAACTTGAACACCCAAACACTTGTTGTTCAATCATTCAGTTTGTGAGGAAACACTACCACATGAAACCCATGGTAGAAGACAGTAAAAACATTTGGCCTTTCGCTTTTTTTTATCAGAGCCAGAAAATACTTCAGCTATATTTAATAGTGACTTGCTACATATATTAAACAGCTGGGGGAAACACATACGCCATAAAAACCGGCTTGAAAAGGGCGCATAAATAAATAAATAATATATATATATATATATATATATATATATATATATACATATATATATATATATATATATATATATTGACAGCTGATGAAGGGGATTTTTCCTTGCGTAGTATATCCTGTACTCTGTTTTTCTGTTGTAAAAAATGGTTTTTCCGTTTTTGTTTCTCGTTGAGTTCTAGTTATGGTGTCCTGTACACACGTATATATATTTATATATGCATGTATATATACATGTAGATGTAGGTACGTACATATATGTTGTATGTATGCATATATTTTATTTATTACACTATATATATATATATAATATATATATATATATATATATATAACGGGAAGGTTTACGAAAATAAAGAAAAGACGAAGGCAGGTGGAGTACAAACAAACAAATGTATTAGTATAGCCGCTCAGGAATAGAAATAGAAAAAGTCTTTTACGGTTCGAGCCTACGCTCTTCGACAGAAAGATACACAGGAAAAAAACAAGGAGAGAAACAAGGAGAGAAAAAAAATGCGTGTAGGAGCTAACGATCTAACGGGCCTAGATTGTGTACACAGCAACAGCAGCTTGTCCCAGATATGTCACCAGTACTGTAATATTGTCTGAGACGTTTCTGTATGTAACAACAGCACCGTCCTAGATATGTGAGCTGTACTATAATGTTGTCTAGGAGGTTTGTGCATGTAAAAAAAAGCATGGTCCCAAATATGTGAGCAGTACAGTAATACTGTCTAGGCCGTTACCACATGTAAACAACAGCAAAGTCCCAGATATGTATTGTTGTATTGTAAAGGGGTCTAGCATGTTAAAAAGGGAGCAGTACTGAAATAAGGTGTGGAATTTGTTTGTGTGTGTGTGTGTGTTAGCCAACTACTGTTTCAGATATATTAGTAGTATTATAATGTGGTGTCTAGGGCATAGAACCATCAACATGGGTCTATGTGACTGCATGTGTACCGTTGGCGATTTTTTTCCTCTGTTTTCCCTTCTCTGGATCTTCTTTCTCCTATGTTTCCGACGAAGAGCTCCGCTCGAAACGTTAAACCCTCCTTCTTTCCTGAGCGTCCAATAATACTATATTTGTTCCATGTTCTCGTGTTGTTGTGTTCTTTTTGTGCTTTCTTGTTTGGATTAACTTTATATATATATATATATATCATCATCATTTAGCGTCCGTTTTCCATGCTAGCATGGGTTGGACGGTTCAACTGGGGTCTGTGAAGCCGGAAGGCTTCATCAGGCCCAGTCAGATCTGGCAGTGTTTCTACAGCTGGATGCCCTTCCTAACGCCAACCACTCCGTGAGTGTAGTGGGTGCTTTTTACGTGCCACCCGCACAGGTGCCAGACAGAGCTGGCAAACGGCCATGAACGGATGGTGCTTTTACGTGCCACCGGCACGGGGACCAGGCGAGGCTGGCAATGGACACAAACGGATGGTGCTTTTACGTGCCACCGGCACGGGGGCCAGGCGAGGCTGGCAACGGACACGAGCGGATGGTGCTTTTACGTGCCACTGGCATGGGGGCCAGGCGAGGCTGGCAGCGGACATGAACGGATGGTGCTTTTACGTGCCACCGGCACGGAGGCCAGACGGGGCGGAGCCGGCAACGACCACAATCGGATGGTTCGCTTAACCACAGCTGCAATTTCCACAGACCCATGTTGATGGGTCTATGCCCTAGACACCCCATTATAATACTACTAATATATCTGAAACAGTAGTTGGCTAACACACACACACACACACACACACACACATCCCACACCTTATTTCAGTACTGCTCCCTTTTTAACATGCTAGACCCCTTTACAATACAACAATACATATCTGGGACTTTGCTGTTGTTTACATGTGGTAACGGCCCAGACAGTATTACTGTACTGCTTACACATTTGGGACCAAGCTTTTGTTTACATGCACAAACCTCCTAGACAACATTATAGTACAGCTCACATATCTGGGACGGTGCTGTTGTTACATACAGAAACGTCTCAGAAAATATTACAGTACTGGTGACATATCTGGGACAAGCTGCTGTTGCTGTGTACACAATCTAGGCCCGTATTTTTACACTTCTGCTCACATATCTTTGACAGGTCTGTTATTACATAAACATCCTAGATAACATAACTGTGTTGCTGACATATCTAGGACATTACCAGTGTCATACACATAAATGCTCAATCTACAGTGGAGTCAGTGACATGCCTGGAACAGTATTGTTGCTGTGTATGCACCTTCTGGGACTACTTCACAGGACAAGTGGCATTGTGTCTCAACACTATCAGTCTGGTTAACCCTTTGGCCGTGAGATTACTGTCAAACGTAATGCTTATGTAATCATGTTGTTTTGAACTGATCATGCATTATCTCAGAGTTTTGAGAATTTAATACTCTCTTTTTACTCTTTTACTTGTTTCAGTCATTTGACTGCGGCCATGCTGGAGTACCGCCTTTAATCGAGCAACTCGACCCCGGGACTTATTCTTTTGTAAGCCCAGTACTTATTCTATCGGTCTCTTTTGCCGAACCGCTAAGTAATGGGGACGTAAACACACCAGCATCGGTTGTCAAGCAATGCTAGGGGGACAAACACTGTCCTTTTTTTCTGTCCTTGTTTTGTATACATTCAATCCTTTTTCCAAGAAATCTAATGCTCGTAGCTTAGTTTTTCCTTGGGGCTGGCCGGATCGGAGTGATCTCAAGATTAATCAGCCGAAATTGTGAGGATGATCCGGTTCTTGACTGAAGATTAGAGGCTTCAAATGACCCGTCCGTTTTTTGTGTCGTCTATTTGAGTGTTTTGCGTTCTTGTCCCATTTTGTATTTTTATATATATTTTTTATACATACATATATATATATATATATACATATATACAACAGGCTTCTTTCAGTTTCCGTCTACCAAATCCACTCACAAGGCTTTGGTCGGCCTGAGGCTATAGTAGAAGACACTTGCCCAAGGTGCCATACAGTGGGACTGAACCCAGAACCATGTGGTTGGTAAGCAAGCTACTTACCACACAGCCACTCCTACGTCTGATAATAATAATAATAATAATAATAATGATAATCTTTTCTACTCTAGGCACAAGGCCTGAAGTTTTGGGGGAGGGGCCAGTCGATTAGGTTGACCCCAGTACGCATCTGGAACTTAATTTATTGGCCCCAAAAGAATAAACAGCAAAGTCAACCTCAGCGGAATTTGAACTCAGAATGTAGCGGCAGACACAATACCACTAAGCATTTCAGCCAGCAAGCTAACAATTCTGCCAGCTCACTGCCTTAAGTAATAATAATAATAATAATAATAATAATAATATAATAATAATAATAATAGTTTGAAATTTTTTCAGAAGGGCAGCGATTGTGGGGGAGCGGATGAGTTGATTACATCGACCCCAGGGCATAACTGGTACTTATTTTATCAATCCTAAAAGGATGAAAGGCAAAGTCAACCTTCGGTGGAATTTGAACTCGGAACATAATGACAAGCGAAATGCTAATTTTTTTATTGCCCACAAGGGGCTAAACGTAGAGGAGAGAAACAAGGATAGACAAAGGGATTAATTACATTGATCCCCAGTGCATAACTGGTACTTGATTTATCGACCCCGAAAGGATGAAAGGTAAAGTCGACCTCAGCGGAATTTGAACTCAGAACGTAAAGACAGACGAAATACTGCTAGGCATTTTGCCCGGCGTGCTAACGTTTCTGCCAGTTTGCCACCTTAGGTTCAACTCAAAATAATGTGAACGAATAAGCATTCTATTTGTCAGAAAAACCTGAATGCTGAAGGGTTAAATTAACAGTGCTCCCCCCATCTTCAGCAATCATCTTTACCTTATCTCCCCTCCTTTTATTATGAGAGTTCAGTATAAATTAAGATTTGATACTCAGCCTGTAACCTGTCTACTGAGAGAAGGTTACCTATAAAGCTGGTTAACTGGAACACTGAAGAAAATTCTAGAAACCCTTTTGTTACTAACCCGGCTGAAACCGGCTCTGGCTCAGAGTACAAATGTCTTGTTTTCATAAGTTTTGAATTAAAATTTTCCACCAAACCTTAGTCACAATTTATGTTCCTAACACTAGCTGAATGATAACGAAGTTATTTTACTAAATTATTTTTTATATTTAAGAAATTAATTGAAAGAAACACAGAGCATCTCAAAATAAATACAGTATTGAAACGATTAAACAAATGTTTAAACAATTTATGTTCCTAACACAAGCAGAATGATAACAAAGTTATTTTACAAAATTCTTTGTTATATTTAAAGTAACTGAAAGAAATATAGAGCATCTCAAAATAAATACAGTAATGAAAGGGTTAACACAGTCAAATTCAGCTCTGTTGAGAGAGAATGGTAACTCAGTTGTAACCAGTTAAATATTTAGGAACAGGCTCTTGTTACAGCATCCTAAAGATATTGAGACGTAGTGTCTCTTATTGAAATATGGCACATCTATTTCTAGCCCTTCCTTCTCAGAATTCTCAACCCTCTGGAATTCCATTTCTCAACCAGGTTTCTGGATTAATAAATTCTCAAATATTCCAACATCGGTCTTTCATTTGACATATATATATATATATATATAATTAAGAAAAATAACCTCTGTTAAGTAAGGTTATTTCTCTTAATTATATACATATATTATATATTGTGAAATTTGATTTAGAATTGCTAAATTGAATTTTTCCCTGTAAGTTTGGAATTATATTCCCAACTATATATATATATATATATATATATATATACACAACACACTAGCTTGTGCTTGTCTCACACTGAGAACGGATAACATCCAGAAACCTAGGCCTGTGAGTATCACATAATGCTAGAGATGGGAGCGATGATCTCCCTCGCAAATGCTATACAAACACAAACTGTGTGTTGATAGCCAGCTGGAAAGGATGTTTTCCTGGGGCTAAAACAACAGTAACATTGTTCTTTATAGGACTTCTACATTCTGTAGGCATATAAACATACTATATATATATATATATATATATATATATATATATATATATATATATATATATATATATATATACATACATATATATAAATATACACATAAGTACATACATATGATGGCTGACCCCTCGTTACCGAGTATGGCAATTGCACGAAACTTAACTGTTACTGGTGCTGTGATCGAATGTGACTTTTTAGCCCAGCCAAAGATCTACAATGTCTTGTACAGAATTGGCAGCTAAAACCTTTGCCGGTAATAGTCGGCTGTAGTTGTAACTGGGCTCCACGTACCTTTGCATGTCGTTTAAGTCCTCCCGCCGAATTACACTCCCTTCTACATACCTGACAGATATGATTAGTATGGTATGTAACACCACCACCAGTGGCCTGGTTGTCAATCATCTGAAAAATTTCCAGCCCCAGCAGGTCATACATCCCCACCAGAGAGCCACATACTTTCCTCGGTTTGATAGCTGTATACTTCCCCACACTCCAGTCCTCATATTTCCTCACCCTAGAAGGCCGCGCTGTTCCAATACAAAATGCTACATATTGCACAAAAAGGTTACATGTTTTTTGCTTCACACAACCTGTACCCTGAATAATATGTTTTCCCTTCTTCCCAGATGATCACCTAGGCCTCCACCCTGCGAAGATGCATATTTAGCTCTCTCCAAGACGGCCACAAATGTCTCCAGTAGCAACACCACCACCACCACTAGAAAGACACGCTTGTCCATCCCATCCCCAGATCATACATGTATCGCAGAGAAGATAGGATCAGCAAAATGAAAGTGAAAGTAAAAATGTGAGACCTGAATCAGTTTCATAAGAACAGTAAACAGCCATTGTTTACTGAAAGCTGTTCCAGTGATAATGTCGGCATTCAGCAGTTCATCATCATCATCGAAGCCAGCAGGGAGGGTCGGGTTTGAGCGGAATGGACTGTCAGAACCTGTAATGAAATAAAACATCGTTATCATCATCAACAACAATAACAACATCTTTATTTTAACCCTTTTGTTACCATATTTATTTTGAGAAGCTCTATGTTTCTTTCAATTAATTTTAAACGCAACAAAGAATTTAGTATAATAACTTAGTTATCATTAAGCTAGTGTTAGGAACATAGATTGTGACTAAGATTCAGTGGAAGATTTTAATTCAGAACTTTTGAAAACAAGACATTTGTACTACAGAGCCAGAGCCAGTTTCATCTGTATTGGTATCAAAAGGGTTAAAAATATCAAGGAATTTTGTAAAATAACTTAGTTATCATTAAGCTAGTGTTAGGAACATAAATTATGACTAAGATTCAGTGGAAGATTTTAATTCAGAACTTTTGAAAACAAGACATTTGTACTACGGAGCCAGAGGTGGTTTCAGCTGGGTTGGTATAAAAAGGGTTAAATATAACAAAGAATTTAATAAAATAACTTAGTTATCATTAAGCTAGTGTGATAACTAAGTTATCCTAGGTTACCAAGTCTGTAATTGGGGTGGATGCTCTGAGAGCATTGCCATTAGAATAAGAATAGCCTGGGCAAAGTTCAGAAAGCTCCTACATGTGCTGGTGACAAAGGGCCTATTGCTCAGATTTAAAGGTAGACTGTATGATGCATGTGTGCAAACTGTCATGCTACATGGCAGTGTAACATGGACCATAACTGTTGAGGACATGCGTAGGCTTGAAACAAATGAAGCTAGTTTGATCCAATGGATGTGTAATGTCAGTGTGCACACACAACAGAGTGTAAGCACCCTGAGAGAAAGGTTAGACATAAGAAGTAACAGATGTGGTGTGCAAGAGAGACGACTTCACTGATATGGGCATGTGCTGCATAAGGATGAGGAGAACTGTGTGAAGAAGTGTCACTCTCTAACAGTGGAAGGAACTCATGGATGAGAGAGACCCAGGAAGATATGGGATGAGGTGGTGAAGCATGACCTTCGAATGTCAGGCCTCACAGAGGCAATGACAAGAGATTGAGACTACTGGAGCCACATGGTTTAGGGTTCAGTCCCACTGCGTGGTATCTTGGGCAAGTGTTTTCTATGACAGCCTCAGGCCAACCAAAGCCTTATGAGTGGGTTTGGTAGACAGAAACTGAAAGAAGGCGAGCTGGCAGAAATGTTAGCGTGCCAGGCGAAATGCTTAGCGGTATTTCGTCTGCCGTTACATTCTGAGTTCAAATATCGCCTAGGTCGACTTTGCCTTTCATCCTTTCGGGGTCGATAAATTAAGCACCAGTTATGCACAGGGGTCGATGTAATCGACTTAATCCCTTTGTCTGTTCTTGTTTGTCCCCTCTATGTTTAGCCCCTTGTGATTGAGAAGACCTGGCAAGTAAAGTGAGATCGCAGCCATGGCCGATACCAGTGATGCATAGCCAGCCTATTTAAAAAGTACCTTTGAATTGTCAGGTGACACGCCATGTTTGAGAAGACCTTTTGAGTCAATTAAAGACAAAATCGAAATCACAATCAGAATCTCAATCAAATTGAAATCAAAATGGAAATTGTAGTTGTGGCCAATGCCAGTGCCACCTGACTGGCTTCCATGCTAGTGGCATATAAAAAACACCATCTGATCATGGTCAATGCCATCCCACTCCTGCCCTGACTGTGTCAGTGGCACATAAAAAGAACCCACTACACTCCTAGAGTGACTGGCACTGGGAAGGGCATCCAGCTATAGAGACCATGCCAGATCAGACTGAAGCCTCGTGCAGCCTCCTGGCTTGCCAGTCTCTAGTCAAACCGTCCCATGCCAGCATGGAAAATGGATATTTACATAATGATGATGATGATGCATATATATATATATATATGTCCCTCAGGCACTATATATATATGTGGCCGATGCCAGCACCGCCCCGACTGGCTTCTGTGCAGGTGGCACATAAAAAGCACCAACCGACCGTGGCCGATGCCAGAACCCTCTGGCACCTGTGCAGGTGGCACGTAAAAAGCACCCACTACACTCGCGGAGTGGTTGGCGTTAGGAAGGGCATCCAGCTGTAGAAACACTGCCAGCCCAGACTGGAGCCTGGGGCAGCCCCTGGCTCCCCAGACCCCGGTCGAACCGTCCAACCCGTGCTAGCGCGGAAAACGGACGTTAAACGATGATGATGATGATGATGATGATGATATGTTTGTGTGTGTGTGTGTTTTATGCTTTTATTGTTATTTGCTTCAGTCATTTGACGGCGGCCAAGCTGGAGCACCATCTTTAGTCAAGCAAATCTACTCCAGGACTTATTCTTTGTAGATCTAATACTCATCCTATCAGTCTCTTTTGCTGAACCACTAAGTTATGGGGACGAAACCACACCAGCATCGGTTGTCAAGTGATGTTGGGGGACAAACACAGACACACAAACATATACACACACATACATATACATACATATATATATATATATATATACAAGATAAGAAAATGGAGAAATACATCTAAATCAAATATCAATTACCAGATAATACCCAATCACATACTTTATTAAACCACCACATAAGAGTCTACATTTTTATATGTATAAGAGTGTGAGTATATGCACTCATATGTATATGTATATGTTGTATTGTGGGTACGCACCCACACTCATGTGGGTATATATGTAGACTGAGTTATATTACATAATCTCCGAAGAGGCCTTATGATATTTTTGTAAATGTCTCATTTATATCTATATATTGACCAACCATAAAGGGCTAATATTGGTAAAATGAGACATAATTATCTACATGGCCGAAACAGCTGTAAGATGTAATCTATACTTATATTTATATTTACTTAGATTTATATTCTCTTTTATATATATTCTACTTATTATACAACATTACTCTTTTATGTACACTTTTTTATGTACATTCCTTTATGTACACTGATTTGTTCTGCTTTTTATATTTAACCCTACAGTCTCTTATGTGGTGGTTTAATAAAGTATGTGATTGAGTATTATCTGGTAATTGATATTTGATTTAGATGTATTTCTCCATTTTCTTATCTTGTATTAGTAATTTGTGGTAAATCATTTTACCTTTGCCCATATAATACAGTAAATGAATTGATTGCATCGCATTCATTAACATTTATGTATTAACTTTGTTGGGTACTTCACTAGCTGTATATTGGATATACGTTATCCCATAGAGGGTTGCATTTACAACCCCTATCTCAATTTGTATATAATATATATATTCGACGGGCTTCTTTCAGTTTCCGTCAACCAAATCCACTCACAAGGCTTTGGTCTGCTCGAGGCTATAGTAGAAGACACTTGCCCATGGTGCCATGCAGTGGGACTGAACCCGGAACCATGTGGTTGGTAAGCAAGCTTCTTACCACACAGACTTTGTATTAACAGAATTACACCCAAGATGACAATGATGGCAGATACTTTTAGAGCTGTACAGAATTCCCTAAAAGTACAAGTGGCTTTTGCTTTGTGTGAGAAGGGTTTCGAGGAATAAGGACAGAACTTAATGGTCGCCCAAATGGAGAAAAAAATGACATGGTTAACCCTCGCAGTCAGAGCAGACTTTAAAATAATGACTCAGCCATTACCATTACTACCACCAACCAACACCACCGCCACCACCACCATTACATGCTAACTGCAACTTACCACTACCACCACCTACAACACCAATACGATCAATTCTACCTCTGCCACTAACAACGCCTACATTTTGAACATGACCACCACCACCACCACCACCATTACCACCATCACCACCACCATCACAACCACTATCACCACCACCACCACCATCACCATCACTACCACCACCACCACAACCACCACCATCACTACCACCATCACCACCACCACCACCACCACTACCACCACCATCACCACTACCACCACCATCACTACCACCATCACTACCACCACATCACCACCACCATCACCACCACCACCAACACCACCACCACTACCACCACCATCAGCAGCAGCATGATGACCACTATCGTCACCTAAAACACCAACGCTATCAACTCTATCCCTTCGACCACAACCGCTACTACTGACATCACCATCACTACCATGGCCACCCCTACCATTACATACAACGCATACAGCATCATCCCCCACTACCGCCACCGCCACCACCATCGCTACCCGAACAACAACTCCAACACCACGGCCACTTGCAATATTAGTATCAGTACAACTGAACTTAGACAAAGAACTCATACTTTAAGCATTGCATTCTTCAGGTGAGCAATGCTGCTTAGCAACTCAATATTAAATCTTCGAACCATTAATCTCACAGCTCATCGTGGTGCGTGCGTCATTAAGTCAATATGGGTATTTATCAAGTTTTTCCTGTCTTGGCTGTTATCAGACAAACAGACAGAGAGAGAGAGAGAGAGAGAACTTTCAGGTGAAACCCTTTCATGTTTGTTTCTTCAAAGGTGGTTCTAATTATAGAAATGACATTTCTCTTTTTCCCCACCTCATCAGAGACAGGGGGCATTAAAGTTCAGTCTGAAAAAGTACAAGAGCACCAAGACGTTTATTGGGTTGGTATTTAATGATTGATAAAATATATAAACTTTTAGCACACGTGCACATACACTACCGTCAGAAATTAATTAGCACCCTTGATTTGCTCTTCACTCAAGGTATGTGCTGTCACCTAGTGGCCATATCTCGAACTATTGCTTTGTTGCGAGTTCACTGTTGCGCAGAAAGATGACGTAACTTTGTTTGCAGAGCAGTTTGAGAGTCTACAGCCTTATGATGTTGACATAGCAGTGCAACAACAACTTGGAGTGCGGATGCAGACAAATCTTCCTTTGTTTAACAGATATAGGTAGCGCCTCGCAAGGACCGAAATCACACCATACTAAGTTTTCTCATCGCGTAAGACGTTTTGAACAGCTCATAGGTTAATTGATTTAACCTATTTAATGTAGAAATTTGAGAAGTGCTAATTAATTTCTGACGCAAGTGTACACACCATCATCATCATCATTTAATATCCAAGTTCCATGCTGACATAGGTTAGGCAGTTTCACAGGATCCACTGGGTCCGAGGGCCTCTTCATGCTCCAGTGTCTGCTTTGGCACGGTTTCTATGGCTGGATGCCCTTCTTAATGCCAGCCACTTTATAGCATGTCCTGGGTGCGTTTTTTCAAGTCACCAGTTCTAGTGAGGTCACCATGCAGCTCCCAACTACAAAATCCATTGTATTTATTGGGTGGAGTCATACTTTATGTGAGGTGCATCCAGCTGTAGAAACTCTGCCAGATCAAGACTGGAGCCTGGTGCAGCCATCTGGTTCGCCAGTCCTCAGTCAAATCTTCCAACCCATGCTAGCATGGAAAGCAGACATTAAACGATGATGATGATGATGATATAAAACAGAGTTAATAGTGAGAGATTATCAATCTGGAAATAATACTTTATAAGCTGTCTGTTAGTACACCAAGCTAATAGTATTGTTTCGATTAGTGAAGAACCCTGTACATTCTTGTGGCAGCCATCTGGTTCACCAGTCCTCAGTCAAATAGTCCAACCCATGCTAGCATGGAAAGCGGACGTTAAACGATGATGATGATGAAGGGAGAAACAGACAAGTAGGTTCTTGTAGAGGAGCTACCACAGCTAACAATTAAAACATATCTATGTAGACACATGCAAATGTACATTCGGTTATTACCACAATCATTACTTTAGTTATTACCACAATCCTTACCAGTCATTACTGCAATCATTATTGTAGCTATTAGCCTAGTCATTAGCCTAGTGCTTTTGTATGGCTCTGAAACATGGAGAGCCACCTGCAGCAACTACAAGAAGGTCCAGACCTTCATCAACAAATGTCTCCAGCAGATCCTCCATCTGAAGTGGTTCGAGAGACTGCCAAACACCGACCTGTGAGAAAGGGCCAACCAGGAGCCGCCCATACATGTTCAGATTAGACGAAGGAAATGGAGATGGATCAGACAAACACTGTGGAAAGAACCCTCAAATGTGACACGACGAGCACTTGACTGGAACCCGCAGGAGAAAAAGAAGTGGGGACACCCGAAGCAGACATGGAAGCAGAGCATTTTGGACGAGCTCAGGACCACCGGTCTGACATGGGAAGCAGCCAAGAAACAAGCCAATGACCGCAAAAAGTGGAAAACAACTGTTGAGGCCCTATGCACCACAAGGGGTAAAAAGGATTAAGAAGAAGAAGAAGAAGTAGAAGCCTAGTCATTAGCACAGTTATTACCTCTGCCTTAACGAAGGCAGAGGTATTGTTTTCAGTCGCGTTTGTTTGTTTGTCTGTGGACAAGATACCTCAAGAACCACTGGATGGATTCAGATGAAACTTTCCGGGATATTTGGCCCCATGACTGGCACAAACTGATTAGATTTTGGGATTAATCCAGTACCAGTCAAGGATTCTGAATTATTTCCCCCTTTTGTTTTTACTTTATTTTTGAGAATAGTCAGGTTCATATTTAGTACTCTCGTTTGTGAGAGCAGTCGAGTTTATTTCAGATATTCTCATTTTAAAAATCATCTGTGACTAATCATTAAGAGGACATTGATGTTGCCTTGGCAGAGGTTTGGGCTCTCTGAGTGCTCATTTTAATTATTTATATGATCTTATATTATCACAATGATTACCACAGTTGTATCTCCATTCGTTGCCTTAGTTATTCCTGTAGTCATCACCAGAGTAATTATCAAAGTCATTGCCAATTATTATTCCTGTCATTACTCATAGCATCAACAATTATTAGCAATCATAACACAGTAATTACCTCAGTAATACTGGTTTTAAATTCTAGCACAAGGCCAACTATTTCGGGAGAGTGGGGGGTAAGTCAATTACATTGACCCCCTCCCCCGGTGTTCAACTGGTACTTATTTTATCGAGCCCCGAAAGAATGAAAGGCAAAGTCAAACTCAGTGAAATTTGAACTCAGAACGTGAAGACATGAAATGCTGCTAAGCATTTTGCCCAACGCATTAACAATTCTGCCAGCTCACCACCTGAATTACAACCAAATTGTGGAGTCAGAGTTAGAGTCATGGAGTTAGAGTTGTGGAGTCAGAGTAGTGGAGTCAGAGTCGTGGAGTCAGAGTCGTGGGGTCAGAGTCGTGGGGTCAGAGTCATGGAGTCAGAGTCGTGGAGTCAGAGTCGTGGGGTCAGAGTCGTGGAGTCAGAGTCGTGGAGTCAGAGTCGTGGAGTCAGAGTCGTGGAGTCAGAGTCGTGGAGTCAGAGTCGTGGGGTCAGAGTCATGGAGTCAGAGTCGTGGGGTCAGAGTCGTGGGGTCAGAGTCATGGAGTCAGAGTCGTGGAGTCAGAGTCGTGGAGTCAGAGTCGTGGAGTCAGAGTCGTGGAGTCAGAGTCGTGGGGTCAGAGTCGTGGGGTCAGAGTCGTGGAGTCAGAGTCGTGGAGTCAGAGTCGTGGGGTCAGAGTCGTGGAGTCAGAGTCGTGGAGTCAGAGTCGTGGAGTCAGAGTCATGGAGTTAGAGTTGTGGAGTCAGAGTAGTGGAGTCAGAGTCGTGGAGTCAGAGTCGTGGGGTCAGAGTCGTGGGGTCAGAGTCGTGGAGTCAGAGTCGTGGAGTCAGAGTCGTGGAGTCAGAGTCGTGGAGTCAGAGTCGTGGAGTCAGAGTCGTGGAGTCAGAGTCGTGGAGTCAGAGTCGTGGAGTCAGAGTCGTGGGGTCAGAGTCGTGGAGTCAGAGTCGTGGGGTCAGAGTCGTGGGGTCAGAGTCGTGGAGTCAGAGTCGTGGAGTCAGAGTCGTGGAGTCAGAGTCGTGGGGTCAGAGTCGTGGGGTCAGAGTCATGGAGTCAGAGTCGTGGAGTCAGAGTCGTGGGGTCAGAGTCGTGGAGTCAGAGTCGTGGAGTCAGAGTCATGGAGTTAGAGTCGTGGAGTCAGAGTAGTGGAGTCAGAGTCGTGGAGTCAGAGTCGTGGAGTCAGAGTCGTGGGGTCAGAATCGTGGGGTCAGAGTCGTGGGGTCAGAGTCGTGGAGTCAGAGTCATGGGGTCAGAGTCGTGGGGTCAGAGTCGTGGAGTCAGAGTCGTGGAGTCAGAGTCGTGGAGTCAGAGTCGTGGAGTCAGAGTCGTGGAGTCAGTCGTGGAGTCAGTCATGGAGTTGGAAATAATTAAGGGCTAGTCGGAGTCGGTAAAACTATACTGACTCCAACTCACAATATCTTTATTCTTTAACACAAACCAGTAATAACATATAGGCCAACTCAAAGTACAAGCATATTCTTTTATTTGTTTCAGTCATTTGACTGTGGCCATGCTGGAACACCAACTTTAGTCAAACAAATAAACCCAGGGACTTATTCTTTGTAAGCCTAGTACTTATTCTATTGGTCTCTTTTTGCTGCGGAGCCTGGTGCAGCTTCCTGGATTCCCAGATCCCCGGTCGAACCGTCCAACCCATGCTAGCATGGAGAACGGACGTTAAACGATGATGATGATGATGATAAGTTACAGGGATGTAACCTCACCAGCATCGGTTGTAAAGCGATGGTGGGGGGACAAACACAGACACACAAACACACATATAAGTGTGTGTGTGTGTGTGTGTTGTGTGTGTGTGTGTATGTATGTATACAATGGGCTTCTTTCAGTTTCTTTCTACCAAATCCACTCACAAAGATTTGATCAGCCTGAGGCTTTAGTAGAAGACACTCACCCAAAGTGCCATGCAGTGGGACTGAACCCAGAACCATGTGGTTGGTAAGCAAGCTACTTACCACATGGCCACTCCTGTACCTATGCATATGCTTTATGAGATATGCCAACCACAATCACTTAATTACACAAAGAGGAGTCAGAGTCGGAGGTGCTAATAGTAGAGGAGTCGGAGTCAAAGTTTTTAATTTCAGCTCCACAGCCCTGATTACAACAGTTAATACCCGAGTCATCACCACATTAATTAACAGGAATAGGAGCCAAGGCGGCAAGCTGGCAGAAACGTTAGTACACCGGGCGAAATGCGTAGCCGTATTTCATCTGCCGTTACGTTCTGAGTTCAAATTCCGCCGAGGTCGACTTTGCTTTTCATCCTTTTGAAGTTGATAAATTAAGCACCAGTTAAGCACTGGCGTCAATGTAATCAATTTAATCTCTTTGTCTGTCCTTGTTTGTCCCCTCTATGTTTAGCCTCTTGTGGGCAATAAAGAAATAAGGAATAGGAGCAGTTTCCATCGATGTCCAACCACATTTGGACTGGTTATGTCAGTGCTTGACTACGTCGTATAATGGTGCATCATCACCATAAATGCCTTTCTTCTCATCGAAAATCTCTTTTGGTGTACGACCTTTCAAGTATAAGAACTTGATCACTGATCTTACATTCAAGTGCCTCTATGAGTTAAAATTCTACTGAGGTTGACTTTGCCTTTCATCCTTTAGGGGTTGATAAATTAAGTATCAGTAGGTTGGACAGTTTGTCTGAGGGCTGGCAAGCCAGAAGGCTGCACCAGGCTCCAATCTGATCTCGCAGAGTTTCTACAGCTGGATGCCCTTCATAATGCCAACCACTCAGAGAGTGTAGTGGGTGCTTTTACGTGCCACCGGCACGAGGGCCAGTCAGGCAGTACTGGCAATGGTCGCACACAAATGGTGCTTTTTATGTGCCACCTGCACAGGAGCCAGTCCAGCGGCACTGGCATTGACCACGCTCGAATGGTGCTTTTTATGTGCCACCAGCAAGGGAGCCAGGAGGACTGAAAAGTTTCTGGCTTTAAGGATACCACAAAAGACCTGGTTGGGTGTGTATTTTCAGAATATATATAGTTTTATATGCCAGTGGCAGGTAAAAAACACCTTTTGAGCACTAGGTCTCACGGAGGCAATGACAAAAGACATGCCCGAGAAGAAGACCCATCAAGCCAAGTGAAATCATAGTCGTGGAAGACATTGGTGTCATGCCAATGGCACCTCTATCAGTGGAACGTAAAAGTACCAACTATACTCTCGGAGTGGTTGGTGTTAGGAAGGGCATCCAGCTGTAGAAACCATGCCAAAACAGATTAGAGTTGGTGCAGTCCCTCAGTTTTTACTTTCTGTCTACCAAATCCACTTACAAGGTTTTGGTAGGCCTGAGGCTGTCATAGAAGATACTTGCCCAAGGTACCATGCAGTGGGACTGAACCCTGAACCATGTGGTTGAAAAGCAAGCTTCTTACCACATAGCCATGCTGGAGGGGCGGGGTTAAACCATCCAACCCATGCCAGCATGGACAACAGACATTGAATTATGATGATGGTGATGATGATAAACACCTGATAGTGAGTATAGTAATGTAAAACTACAGCATTTAAAATTACTCTAAATATCAATTTTCATTCCCTGATAAGGGCTCAGAATGGAAACAGCCATTTTTGTGGGGTAATTCAGAGCCATGGAAATCAATATACAACAATTAGAAAAACCTTCAAGCCTGAAAATCCTTGCCCCTTGATCACTCTTGACTATGGAACAACAACAATGTGATTGGCAAATGGAGCTTCATACCTTTACATCATCATCATCATCATCATCATCGTTTAGCATCCGTTTTCCATGCTAGCATGGGTTGGACGGTTCAACTGGGGTCTGTGAAGCCGGAAGGCTTCATCAGGCCTAGTCAGATCTGGCAGTGTTTCTACGGCTGGATGCCCTTCCTAATGCCAACCACTTTGTGAGTGTAGTGGGTGCTTTTTACATGCCACCCGCACAGGTGCCAGACAGAGCTGGCAAACGGCCACGAACGGATGGTGCTTTTACGTGTCATCAACACGGGGGCCAGGCAAGGCTGGCAACAGACACGAACGGATGGTGCTTTTTACGTGCCACCTTTACAGTAAGTGAATTCATGTGTTCCTTTAAGATTTCAGACCTTACTGTAAGATTAGAGAAGATAGGATGCTCAACAACTGTTGTTATTAAGTAAACTTAAAATATATTCTTTTCGAATAGCCCCCTGGCGTGGCTGTGTGGTAAGAGGCTTGCTTTCCAGCCACATGGTTCAGGGTTCAGTCCCACTGCGTGGTACCTTGGGCAAGTGTTTTCTATGACAGCCTCAGGCCAACCAAAACCTTATGAGTGGGTTTGGTAGACAGAAACTGAAAGAAGGCGGCAAGCTGGAAGAAATGTTAGCACGCCGGGCGAAATGCTTAGCGGTATTTCGTCTGCCGTTACGTTCTGAGTTCAAATTTCGCCAAGGTCGACTTTACCTTTCATCCTTTCGGGGTCAAAAAATTAAGTACCAGTTACGCACTAGGGTCGATGTAATCGACTGAATCTTTTTGTCTGTCCCCTCTATGTTTAGCCCCTTGTAGGCAATAAAGAAATAAGAAACTGAAAGAAGCCCATCATATATACATTTATGTGAGTGTGTGCTTATGTTCATGCTTGTTACCCCACCACCACTTGACAACTGGTGCTGGTGTGTTGGTGTGTTTACGTCCCCATGACTTTGAGGTTCAGCAAAAGAGACAGAATAAGTACCAGGCTTTTAAAAGAAATAAGTACTGGGGTGTGGGGTCAATAAATTCAACAAGAAATCCTTCACCGCAGTCTAATGGCTGAAACAAGTAAAAAATTGAAGATATGTATTTTTGCAATGTTAGCCTGGCATTTTTTCTACACCAGTTAACTTAAAAGAATTGATCTTTAGTGCCTGGGGGACTTAAAATAATGGGGGTTAAAGACACATACTTTCCAAGGTATGGTATAAAACCTATTTGGAATGATAGGCCTCTAAAAATAAAAGAAATTCAATATTTCAAAAACTTCAGAAATTGCCTAAAACTTTAAATGGCCATAAAATTTGACTGGTAACAACTACGGGGCTAAAATTTTCAGGAATTACCCCTCTCATGAATACTAACAAATAGGGTAAATTTGAAGAAAATCTAAAAACCTTTGCAAAAATCCCTTCTTGAATTTCACTGCAATGACCCATACATATATGAATATGTATATATATATATATCTATATCTGTGGAGTGGTTGGTGTTAGGAAGGGCATCCAGCCGTAAAATCCCTGCCAAAACAGACACAGTAGCCTGGGGTAGTTTTTCTACTTGGCTGGCTTCTGTCAACCATCCTACCCATGCATGCATGGAAGATGGACATTAAATGATGATGATAATGATGATATGCGTGTTTGTGTACGTAGACATATAAACACACAAACACACACATATATATATATATATATAAAAATAAAGGCACCCTTTTAAAGCCTAGCCAGGCTCATGGGCCTGGCTTCCCGGTTTCTATGGCGTAAGTGTTCCCCAGCTAGACGGGACGCCAGTCCATCACAGCGTTACTCATTTTCGCCAGATGAGTGGACTGGAGCAACGTGAAATGAAGTGTTTTGCTCAAGAACACAATGTGTCACCTGGTCCAGGAATCGAAACCACAATCTTACAATCATGATGCTGACACCCTAACCACTAAGCCATGCGCCTCCAGTCATATAACTCATATATATGCATGTGTGCGCATGCATACATATACACATGCATATATATATATTTATATATATATATATATATATATATATATATATATATATATATATACATACACACACATATAGATACATATGTGTGTGTGTGTGTGCACATACATATATATTTAATTGCCCTCACGTGGTTTTCGATTGTGCTGAAACTAATGTGCAAGAAATCTACCCAAGATGCCTCGCAAAGAATTCGACCCTGAGCACTGTGATGGCAAAAGGAAAAACCTTAACCACTTATGAAAACGTTACTATCAATCACCCTGTATACGAGTGATAGAAGAATAAATAGAGTTTTGCACGGCTTGAACCCAAAGTAAGTGTGCGTGAGGTGGGGCGCTTAAGATTTTTTCATAGGCGCGAAACGGTGAACCCTTTCAAATTATATGTATAAAACCGAAACAACATTCATATTCTTTTCTACTCTAGGCACAAGGCTCGAAATTTTGGGGGAGGGAGCCAGTCGATTACATCGACCCCATTGCGCCGCTGGTACTTAATTTATTGATCTCGAAAGGATGAAAGGCAACGTCGACCTTGACGAAATCTAAATATTTATTTCTTTATTGCCCACAAGAGGCTGAACATAGAGAGGGCAAACAAGGACAGACAAAGGGATTAAGTCGATTGCATCGATCCCCCTCCCCAGTGCGTAACTGGTACTTATTTAATCGATCCCAAAAAGGATGAAAGGAAAAGTTGACCTCGGCGAAATTTGAACTCAAAACGTAACAGCAGACGAAATACTGCTAAGCATTTCACCCAGCGTTCTTAACGATTCTGCCAGCTCAACAACATTCATATTACAGGAATTATGGGTAGGTCATTTTTAATCCAAAGGTAAGTGAAATGTCTTTGCAGTGCAAAACCTATCTCCCCGTGACCTGAGGGCGCGAGAACGACAAAAGGACGTTTCACAAAACCGCTGAGATATGATAGAAGTATGCACCTTATTTGGTATCTAAACTGTGCTCAGCGTGGTTAGAATTCTTGGCTGGTTTCAACAAATTTAATTATTCCTTAGAAATTCAATCTTTCATCTTATAAACGGGACATTTCAGTTTTAAACAGGTAAAGTTTGCTAATCGGACCGGACACGGGACAGACCCTCTAAATCGGTACCTAAGGTGTATATATATATATCATATATCTTATATAGGAAGAGCGAAGATATTTGTCACTTATATCGACTCTAACCCTAAGTATCTAAGATGTACTTTATGGTATCAATCACCCAGGCTCCTGAAATGCTAAGTTGACCTCGAGCGGGATTTGAAATCAAAACGCTAAGGGAGATAATTACATAAATTCTATTTCGTTTGGTCGTTCCGTTTCTCCCAATAAATCAATATATAACTATAAAAAACAGAAATGTAACAAAATAAAAAAGGTCAGAGTTTAAAATATACAGTCAGTTTGTAGTCAGAATGTTGCTTATAACGATAGAAGAAATATTCAATAATGAAAAAAACTTACAATCAATCGGGTTTACGTTTTCGTCCATCGCACACGCGGTAGGGTTAACACCGTTGCGGTGAACGCTATAAAAATATTCCGTTTTAACTGTATTCCTTAACTTACGGTGTCAGTAAGTTTGCCAAGTCGACCGAATGAAAGACAAAATAGCTTGCGACATGTAGTTATGAACATTTACTTCCTGCGTACCAATCCCAATAGATGTATTCACCATTATTTGAACTAAATAAAATAAACTACCATCATTATATTTATTGGACATTTACTGCTCATGGAATGTTCTTTATTAAGACTTAAACTCAGCGATTATGTCAAATAAGCACCCCGACTCCTTTTCGTTTCTTTTTTCTCCAAAAACTTCGTCGGATTTCTGTTTTCAACAATAGACATATCGAGTTTGTTGAAAATAAAATCCATGCTGCAAAACAGGAAAATTACGATTCTAAATCCCCCCACCAACTTTTTAAAAAAATTCCATCGACTTTCCTCTGGCTTTTATGACCCAGAAAGTAAAACAGAACTCGACTAAAATTTGACAAAAAATTGAAATTCATACTTTATTTCGACAACGCAAATACCTAATCGTTAATTAAAAGGTTCGCTGGGTTTTAGGGATGGTGAATCGTCACAGCTTTATATCTGTTCTTGTGTCAATCTTTATTGTGCCTCCACTTTATTAGCATTATCACTCACTATGAGTTGTCAGAAATCCGTTGCTGATGGATAGTGTGTGTACCAATAACGGCCAAACTAAGCCATCCATCCAGCCGTCTGTCCAACCAACCAACCAATTTCCTTTTCTTTCTTTCGATGCAATTTGTAAGTAGTATTGTTACTCTATTTCTTTATTATTTTTGTTTTAATTATGCTGAAATGAAATGAGTCACCCGGAAGAATCTAATTCTGTTGGTTGACATCCTTTTTGTCTCGGGAGACAGTGGAGTTGCGCATAAAGTATTCTAGTCCGGCTTTTACATTTCATGTCCTTATACATTTCCTGCTGTGGCTGTGTAGTCCTATCCTGGACAAACACTCCCTCTGGCAGGTACCGCAAATGTAGCGAAGACTGTTCCTGGCTGGTTGTAATGCCATAGTTTCTTGTTGATGTCTTTTCTTGTCTTTCCATTTCTCCTCTCTCTCTCTGTCACTCCTTTGTATTCCCTTACAGAATCTAATTCTGTAAGCCTCATAAAAATGAGGCAGGAGAAAATAATTTATGGGATAATTAGTCGTCAAATTTAAATGTGAGTGAGGCTCGAATTCGTTTTTAAACCATATCTTTTTTTACTTTCAGAAAAGCATTTCATATCGTTATGCCTATTTGAAAGATTTCAATGAAAGTAATTGAATTTTGTTACCATCATCAAACTTGGTGCAATAGAACAAAAACGTATGAGATAAAAAGTGATCAAATTTGAATGATTGTAAGACCTAAATTTGTCTTTAAGCAAGCGTATATCTCATTTTAGAAAATGGTTGCCAGTGTTTTCCCGTGATTTATTAAAACAGTTGGAGATAAAATGAATGTTTCGAAATATTAACTATATGATCATCATCATTTAACGTCCGTTGACCAGAGCTAAAGGGCTGCACCAGACTCCAGTCTGATTTGGCATGGTTTCTATGGCTGGATGCCCTTCCTAACGACTACTACTCCGAGAGTGTAATGGATACGATACTTTTACGTGTCATTTGCGTGACACCAGTATCTGCCACAACTACTGTTTTACTTGGCTTGATGGGTCTTCTTCTCAAGCACATCATCATCATTGTTCGACCGTGGTTGAGACAATGGAATTTACCATGCTACGCCAGACTTCACGGTCCATCATGGCATTACGGAGGTCCTGTTGCAGGATCCCTGTATCCCTGGAGATTACATCAGGGTAGGAGAGTGTGCGCCCTCTGGCATTGCGAGTAGATGGCTTCCAGAGAAGAAGAGTAGAAATTACCTCTTTTTTTTTTTTTTCTCAAGCACAGCATATTGCCAAAGGTCTTGGTCATTCGTCATTGCCTCCATGAGGTCCAACACTCAAAAGGTGTTTTTCACATGCCATCGGCATCAGCTACCTTGCCTCCATGAGACCCAACACTCAAAAGATGCTTTTGGCACTTGACACCATCATTGGGTACAACTACAATTTCTTGGCTTGATGGATCTTCTCAAGCATGATATATCACCAAAGATCTCGGTCACTAGTCATTGTCTCTGTAAGGCCCAAAGTTTGAAGATCATGCTTCACCACCTCATCCCATGTCTTCCTGGGTCTACCTCTTTCACACGTTCCCTCCACAGTTAGAGATTGGCACTTCTTTACACAACTGTCCATCTGACCATACCAGTGCAGTCATCTCTTGCACATCACATCTGATGCCTCTTATGCCCAACTTTTCCCTCAAAATGAGAGAAGTACTATTTTGTATTTAGTCATAAGTACTATTTTGCAGCTATAAGCTGTCACTATTGATTTACCCTAATGTTACTTGTAGTAATAAATTGGTGGATTCCCAGGCAGTGTTTATACTGGGTTAGTGCATAATTATTGTGGCATTTTTTTTTCAACAAATTTTATTCAACGAAAACAATAACAATATTTGACAAAAACATCTTTAAATGACGGTCTGACCTGTCTGCCAAGCAAATGGGAAGCAGTAATTGAAGTAGATGGTGAATATGCTCCGGAATAATCATTTAAAGATGTTTTTGTTAAATGTTGTTATTGCTGAGTACTGTTGACACCGTTGGATTGAATGGTACTGTCCAGGTGTCAAAACTATAATGAAATCTGTTTGGCAGCTGATGTTAGACTTGATTGTGAATTTCTTATATCTTAGTTTCATTATTCTGAGTTGTCCTTCAGTCTTGTAAAGTGTTTATGGCTTCAAAGCTTGAGGGGATCACTGACCTTGATACTCATCTCCTATTTTTTGCCTTTTACTTCTTTCAGTCATTATACAGCAGCCATGCTGGGGCAATATCTTGTAACTAGGGGATAAAAAAGGAGTCTATTTTTGCCATAGAGCGTTACTCATTTTTGCCAGCTGAGTGGACTGGAGCAACGGGAAATGAAGTGTTTTGCTCAAGAACACAACGCGTCGCCCAGTCCAGGAATCGAAACCACAATCTTACAATCATGATGCTGACAGCCTAACCACTAAGCCACGCTCCACCACTAATAGTCAATAGTTGAATGTAAATCTTCAGAAATATAGGAATGCGATAAATGGAAAGAGTTGCAGATGTATCGAAAGATTTGTTCGCTCAAAAGACCGAAGATCATTTTTGTTCAGTTGCAAAAGTTTTTAATATCGTGCCATTTTCCCATCACTCAAAAGCATTTTCCTCATTTGATGCAATTCTTCAGCAGCAGTAACGTCCACCTTTCATGCTAGCATGGGTGAGACAGTTTCACAAGAGCCGGCCAAGCAGAAGCCTGCACCAGATGTCTGTGACTGTTTTGGCAAGATTTTTACAGCTGGATGCCCTTCCTAACACCGAGCACTCAGCAGAGTGAACTTGGTGGTTTTTATGTGGCACAAACACAGGTGAGGTCAGTAGTGTTTTTCTATGTGGTACAAGCACAATTTTGAGTGTCACAAGTTCCCATAAATGTCTATGATTGAATTTCTGTGATTAAATTGTTGTTAATCAAATTGTAAATTAAATTGTTAAATTTCTCAATCTACACCTTCAAAAAGGTATTTCTGCTCTAAAAGATACTCCCTTTTATGCTTTAAAAAATAGGGTTTTGAAAAAAGAATGTCAGCAGGACAGAGAACAATTTGAAAAAACAAAAGCAAAGCATAAACAAATGAATAAAGAAGGAAGGAAGGAAACAAAGAAAGAAAAAAAAGAATCTCTATTAGCATAATCTACACCCGCGGAAACGTATTTTCACAAAATTTCATCAAAAGATGGGCATATTTTTCAGTAAGCTATGAGAAAAGTCGAGATGGAACAGCAAAGTTTTGTAAATGTAAAAGGCTCATCAAGTTTATAAATTATTGTAATATATTTGCTTTGAAATAAAATGTGCAAAGTCTTTTGATAGGAAATTTATCAATGGCTTCTCCCATTGTTGTGAATTGCGGCGCAATATTTCCTTTCATTAATAAAGCGGTTGTCATTTTTTGACGACACGAGTATACTAGTAAATATTATAATTAGTTAAGCTGCCAAAATGTAATACGTGGAGAAACGTGATGCTTAGTTCGAGCTGTTACCTCTTCTTTATTCAGGCCCATGAAGTCAAGGAATGATTGTCCCGCCTTTCAACAAAACACACACACACACACAAATATGTGGAGGCGCAATGGCCCAGTAATTAGAGCAGCGGACTCGCTGTTTCGATTCACAGGCCGGGCATTGTGAGTGTTTATTGAGCGAAAACACCTTAATGCTCCACGAGACACCGACAGGGGATGGTGGTGAACTCTGCTGTATTCTTTCACCACAACTTTCTTCTTCACCACAACTCTTTCTTCTTGCACCTGTATTTTAAAGAGGCCAGCCGGAGCCTTGTCACGCTCTGTCTACGTCACGTTGAATCTCCCCGAGAACTTCGTTAAGGAGTACACGTGCCTGTGGAGTGCTCAGCCACTTGCACGTTAATTTCGCGAGTTCGCGAGCAGGCTGTTTGGTTGATCGGATCAACTGAAACCCCTCGTCGTCGTAACCGACGGAGTGGCACGATACAAACATAGTTTGGCAATCTTTCGTCTCTAGTAGACCTTTCCGTCGATTTCCGTAAAAAAATTTCTCTTTTTTACATATGGGCTTGCGGGAACTTTTGAAGTAATGAGAGCGAAAGAGACTAAGAGAAAGCGATTGTATGACGAGGGAAGTTCTTTTGAAGTTACCGTGCATGGAAAGCATTGATGTACATGTGTGTGTGTGTGTGTGTTTGATGGGGTGTGGGAGACAGAAAGTATGTTGTGTAAGTGAAGTGCTTCTGTTAGTGTGTGTGAAAGAGAGAGATAACTGAAATTTTTTACTCGGTGTATGTGTATATGTATGTATGCATGTATGTGTGTGTGTGTATGTATCTGTGTGTATGTATGTATGTATGTATGTATGTATGGCTGATTCAGTGTTTACATTATTGCTCTCATTACTTCAAAAGTTCCCGCAAGCCCATATGTAAAAAAAAAAAAAAATTTTGTTACGGAAATCGACGAAAAGGTCTACTAGAGACGAAAGATTGCCCAAACATAGTTTTATCATTCGGTCTGTTGTCAATAATCAATTTATGGATCTGATGGTGGTGGCGCCGGCAGCAGCGGCGGCGCTGGTGGTAGTAGTTGTTGTTGGTGGTGGTGGTGGGGGGGGGTGGGGTGACAACAGTTTATCATTATTAAGTCATTTTGTTTATGTTCCAGAATTTATCAGAAATAAAGTGACTGTATTGACACTCGCCGCTACACACACACACACATACACACACACACACACACACACGATGCACGTACACGCAACACAAACACATGTACATGCATGTGTGTGTGTGTGTGTGTGTGTGTGTCTCTCTCTCTCTCTCTCTACAGGCGGTGTAATAAATATGCGATCGGTTGCGGGCTGGGCTGGAGAGAAGAGATAAAAACCATGCAAAGTAAATATATATATACGAATGTCCTTACTGCTCTATCTCTCTACTTGTTTACAAAACTTTAAACATGCATGCGTCGTAATATAATCGTGTGTGTGACTCAGCTGGAAAATGCTTAGACAAACAGAGGGAGATAAAGAGAAAGAGGAACCACACACACACACACATACCTAACAATAACAGTTTTATTACACTCTTCACATGTATTGAATCCTTTATTCAGGCAATGCGCGCTGAATTTATGCAGTAGCTTGCTTACCAACCACATGGTTCCGGGTTCAGTCCCACTGCGTGGCATCTTAGGCAAGTGTCTTCTACTATAGCCTCGGGCTGACCAAAGCCTTGTGAGTGGATTTGGTAGACAGAAACTGAAAGAAGCCCGTCGTATATATGTATATGTGTATATGTATATACATATATACATGTATATATATATATGTATGTGTGTATATATGTTTGTCCCCCCAACATCGCTTGACAACCGATGGCGGCGTGTTTACGTATACTCTTACCTGTTTCAGTCACTTGACTGCGGCCATGCTGGAGCACCGACTTTAGTCGAGCAAATCGGCCCCAGGACTTATTCTTTAGAAGCCTAGTACTTGTGTATGTGTGTGTATATGTTTGTGTGTGTGTGCTTGTCCCCCCAACATCGCTTGACAACCGATGGCGGCGTCGTGTTTACGTCCCCGTAACTTAGCGGTTCGGCAAAAGAGACCGATAGAATAAGTACTAGGCTTCTAAAGAATAAGTCCTGGAGGTCGATTTGCTCGACTAAAGGCGGTGCTCCAGCATGGCCGCAGTCAAATGACTGAAACAGGTACATGAGTATACGTAGGTGTGGCTGTGTGGTTCCCAACGTTCCCCTCGTTCTGGGTTCAGTCCCATTTGTTGCATTTGGGCAAGAGTGTCTTCTACTGTATCCTCAGGCTGAACAAAGCCTCGTGAGTGGATTTGGTAAGCGGAAACTGAAAGAAGCCCGTCATATATATATATATATGTATATATATATGCAGCACGAAGCTTTGTCAGTGAACAGGTCGCGGTCTTAAAGCGACGAAAATATTTTGACAGATTAAACTTAAATGTTGAAGTGAATCGGATGGCTTTTGTGTGTTTCTTAACTGGCTTACAAACACCTTCCACGCTGCAATTGTTTTCGTTCCAGAACACGATCTCAGATCAAGTCACTCGCTATACATATATATATAAAAGTACAAAGTGAGATAGGGGTTATGATTGTAACCCACTATGGAATATCATTTATCCAATATACTGCCAGTAAAATACCCCAAAAGGCTAATACATAAATGCTTACAATTGCAATGCAACTAGTTCATTTATTGTATTATATGGGCGAAGGTAAAATGTTTTGTATTATTCTTATTTATATATAAATTCCTCTATTTACATAATATCGAGGTTTCTTTCATTCTTTTGTTGTCTTACCATTTTTATCAATGTATGTATGTATGTATGTATGTATGTGTGTGTGTGTGTGTGTGTGTGTGTATGTATGTATGTATGTATGCATGTACGCATGTATGTGTGTTTGTATGTATACATGCATGTATGTATGCATGCATGTACGTATGTATGTATGTATGTATGATGTATGTATGTATGTATGTATGTATGTATGCATGCATGTACGTATGTATGATGTATGTATGTATGATGTATGTATGTATGTATGATGTATGTATGTATGTATGTATGTATGTATGTATGTATGTATGTATGCATGCATGTACGTATGTATGATGTATGTATGTATGTATGATGTATGTATGTATGTATGTACGTATGTATGTATGTACGTATGTATGTATGTATGTGTGTGTGTGTGTGTGTGTGTGTGTGTGTATACACATAACTGTGTACGTAGGTAAGACACAAAGAAATAGAGAGAAAAGGTGAAAAGGTAGAGATATCTATTAGCGATGTGTTTACTTCCTAGAATAAAAGACACAGCAGTTGTTTTTGTTTTTTTTTTACGTAAGAATGTGCAGTGGTAAAACGACGGCATCTGATTGGTCAGTTTAAACACCACCCTCTTCATCCGACCCCCCACCGTCTCTCAGACTTATCGTACATTCACAAACAAATTCACACCCACACACGCATTTACATCAATGTACTGAATCATTGAAACGTGTGTGTGTGTGTGTGTCTGTATATATACTTATATATATGTTTGTGTGTATCACTGCTTCTGTGGGTGTAAAATGTGTGTATATTTCTACATTCTCCTCCCTCTGCTTATCGAACTGTTTTCTCTCATTCTATTATAAAACTCCAACGAAGCAACTTAAATCTCATTCTTCCAGAACACTTAGGATACTCTATATCGGATTCCTGGCCTTATTGCTCCCCACCTATTTTCTAAGCTTCGTCTCAGATCAGATCTTATCCCATATTCACTGGAATCTTACGGACTATTCCATCGGAACATTTTACATTCTTCTTCTTCTACTTACATTCACAATTAAGAGAGGAAAAGCAAAAGTTTTGGTGTCTAATAAATGCAAGGGAGGTAAGTCAGTGTGACTTCTCTATTTAGTCATCTTAAAAGTGCAAGCTACTTCTAATTATTTTTGGCAGAGGCACAAGACCACAAGACCACCTATGAAAGCGAGGGAGGGAGGGAGTGTCGGCTATTTTAACGGCACCAATACTGGATCGGAACTTAATTCTACCGATTCTTACAAAGGAGGAAAGTAAAGTAGAGTTAATCTTGTTGGGATTTGAATTCAAAGCATAAAGAACCGTAAGTAAATATCACAAAGCATTTTGTTTCGGCGCTCTTTCAATCCGTAGCCCTTCTGGTTCTCCAGTCGTGACCACCTTGTCTGTTGTTCTGTTTTTGTTGTTTTTTTTCGGAAAGACGACATTATATAACACGTCTTGCCATTTTTTTCTTTAGACGGTAGTTCCTTAGTTTGTTTCCGATCGTTATGGTCACGGTCACGCTGGAGCATCAGGAGGATGCGATCTAAAGAAGGTTTAGCTGGTGTTTCTCGCAGGTCAAATGGCAAAGTTGGAACCCCGGATTGTTTAGTTTCATTTTTACTCCCGCCGATGTATCTACCTGAAACAAAAAAAAAAAAAACCCCACCTTTTTTTACATACTCATTTTACGCTATACCATTTCGTTGCTACTTTCTAAATAATTCCCCCGCCACTTATTTCACAAAGAAATATCCCTCCGTCTTTTAACTTCTATTGCGTCTTACGACCATTTAACTATGACAACAGGTCTGTATACATCGGATCGGAATGAACGGCACTATCAATTTTCGTGTTAGACAAACTTTCCATAAGGCGTGTAAGAAATATGTGTGTATGTGGCATTCAGTTATCAATTATTTTATTTCTGTTAACTGGCACATACCGTATTTTAACGTGTATAAAGAACCCCCTAATTTTGGGGGCTTAAAATTAGGAGAAAAGATTTTGTAATGGATTATAATATTATCCATATATAAGAAAATCCCATATTTTTTAAACCAGATTTTTGACGAATATGGTTCCTTTTATACATGTAATCATTTTCCTGGTTCATTGTTTATGCTATTATAAGGACAAGCAAAAAACTCTATATAGACTCCATCTAATTTTCAGTAACTTCTGTTACCTGGGAGGCCTAATTATCTTTGGGTTTGGGTATTCTGAGAGTATAACAGCTAGTGCAAGAACTTGGAGAAAGTTTAGGGAGCTGTTAATGCTGGCAAGAAAGGGATTCATCCTTGAAGTCAAGAGCTGATTATATGACACTTGGGTGCAAAGTGTGATGTGACATAAGTGTGAGAAGTGGGATTTCAACACTGGGGCTTCACACTATAAAGGTTAGAAAGAATTAAAATGGACATACTCCACTGGATGTATAACAACAGAGTAATAATGAGCTGGACACTGCATCCTTTAAGGCCCTCATGCTTTCCGAAATCCGCCGAAACTACACCTGATTATACATACACTTTAGATGAGTTGTAGTTGTAGTGCACCTGCACTGTACATAATGTTTTTTTTATTATTTTATTTATAAGAGAAATCAGGCATGGTGTGTAAAAGAGAAGACTGGTGGTATCGGTATGTGATTCAGGTGTAAAAAGGTGACTGGTGTATAAAGGGGACAAGTGTATAAAGATGTGCCATGTGCTTAAAGTAAATGGACCCAGAGGAAGCAGGAGACCAAGGAAGACTTGGGATGAGGTGATGAAGGAAAGTATGATGCTGTTACACCTCACAAAGAAAATGACAAATATTGACTAGGGGTGTGGCAGAGCAGATTTTTAAATTATGTATTTTTGTATATATAGAGGTATACCTCACTAAGCATATATATATGTCGAGCTGGCAGAAGCGTTAGTGCGCTGGGTGAAATGCTTAGCGGTATTTCATCTGTCGTTACGTTCTGAGTTCAAATTCCGCCGAAGTCGACTTTGCCTTTCATCCTTTCGGGGTCGATAAATTAAGTACCAGTTAAGCACTGGGGTTGATGTAATCAACTTAATCCCTTTGTCTGTCCTTGTTTTGTCCCCTCTATGTTTAGCCCCTTGTGGGCAGTAAAGAAATATATATATATTTATGTACTTGTATGCACGTATATATCATACATAATCGACATCACTCACAACTTTGATAGTCTCTCACCCCTCTAACTGCTATATATATCTGGCCCCCTCTATTTCTTTTCACTCACATCAAGCATCTCTGTTGCTCACATACCCATTGCTCATACTACTTACTTCTTTATTGCCCACAAGGGGCTTAAATACAGAGGGGACAGACAAATCCCAGTACGCAACATTGACCCCAAAAGGATGAAAGGCAAAGTCGATCTCGGCAGAATTTGATCTCAGAACGTAACGGCAGACGAAATACCTATTTCTTTACTGCCCACAAGGGGCTAAACACAGAGGGGACAAACAAGGACAGACAAACGGATTAAGTCGATTATATCGATCCCAGTGCTTAACTGGTACTTAATTTATCGACCCCGAATGGATGAAAGGCAAAGTCGACCTCGGCAGAATTTGAACTCAGAACGTAACGGCAGACGAAATACCTATTTCTTTACTGCCCACAAGGGGCTAAACACAGAGTGGACAAACAAGGACAGACAAACGGATTAAGTCGATTATATCGACCCCAGTGCTTAACTGGTACTTAATTTATCGACCCCGAATGGATGAAAGGCAAAGTCGACCTCGGCAGAATTTGAACTCAGAACGTAGTGGCAGACGAAATACCGCTAAGCATTTCGTCACGCGTGCTAACGTTTCTGCCAGCTCACCACCTTTGCTCATACTACTGTCACCTATGTTCCTTACACTCATATCTTTATCCCTCCTACTTTTGCTCCCTGCAACCCTTCCTCTATTAGTCAATTCTCACCCCTTTCCTTTTACCAGTCACACTACATTATACTCTCCATGTGGCGGCAGGTCTTTCTCTTCTGTTTGTCACACATTGAACTCTTGCTCTTCCCTTTGTTGGTTGTCTTCTGTTTGCCATGTATTGAATTCTTCCGCCTTAACCTATAGGCGTAGGGCTATGTGGCTGTGTGGTAAGTAGCTTGCTTACGAACCACATGGTTCCGGGTTCGGTCCCACTGCGTGGCACCTTGCGCAAGTGTCTTCTACTATAGCCTCGGGCCGACCAAAGCCTTGTGAGTGGATTTGGTAGACGGAAACTGAAAGAAGTCCATCGTATATATGTATATATATATATATTTATAGTACTTCACTAGCAGTATATTGGATATATGTTATCCCATGGAGGGTTGAATTTGCAACCCCTATCTCAATTTGTATATTTATATATATATATGTATATATATATATATATGTATGTGTGTATGTGTATATGTTTGTGTGTCTGTGTTTGTCCTCCCACCACCACCAGCATCGCTTGACAACCAATGCTGGTGCGTTTACGTCCCCGTTACTTAGCGGTTCGGCAAAAGAAACTGATAGAATAAGTACTAGGCTTCTAAAGAATAAGTCCTGGGGTCGATTTGCTTGACTAAAGGCGGTGCTCCAGCATGGCCACAGTCAAATGACTGAAACAACTAAAAAAAAGAAAAAGAGTAACCCAATCCTCATTTCTCAGTCATTTCCTCCAAATGTCGATTCTTACTGTTCTGTACTTCAGAACTGTGACTGAGGATGGCAGCCGACCTCATCTGTTCATCATACACTGCTTCCAGTCAGGATACCGCTGCACCTATTATGTTAACCCTTTCGTTACTGTATTTATTTTGAGATGCTCTGTGTTTCTTTCAGTTACTTTAAATATAGCAAAGAATTTAGTAAAATAACTTAGTTATCATTCAACTAGTGTTAGGAACATAAATTGTAACTAAGGTTTGGTGGAAGATTTTAATTCAAAACTTATGAAAACAAGACATTTGTACTACAGAGCCAGAGGCAGTGTCAGCCGGGTTGGTATCAAAAGGGTTAAATATAAAAAGGAATTTAATAAAATAATGTAGTTATCATTCAGCTAGTGTTAGGAACATAAATTGAGACAAAAGTTTGGTGGAAGATTTTAATTCAGAATTTTTGAAAACATGACATTTGTACTACAGAGCCAGAGGCGGTTTCAGCCAGGTTGGTAACGAACGGGTTAATAAGTAAAATCCCCAGCTGGCAACCATGAGCTGAGAGAAAAACATTAGAGAAATCAGGCATGATGTGTAAAAGAGAAGACAGGTGGTATTGGTATGTGATTCAGGTGTAAAAAGGTGACAGTTGTCCTCTCAACCAATATACTGCTGTGGGTACTGTTGGCTGACAGACTCTGGTGATGATGTCATTCTATGCTTTCCACACCATGGCACTGGCCTTAGCTTGCTTCTGGTCAAGGAGCTGCAACTTCAGGTCTTCCACAATTTGTTCCACCCATATATTCTTTGGTGCGTTGTGCTGGGTTCTCCAGTGCATGAGTCACTGCTGCCAGAAAAGTTGGGGTGGTAGCCTTCTGGTTCTCACCCTGCAGACATGACCAAACCACTGTAACCTGCACTGCCAGATTTGGTCTTCAGTAGTGGGCCACTGCTGGCTGGCATTGTTCTCCCCATCACTTTTTTAAGAAGCTCTCTACTACAAGAACCACCTATTTTCCGTTTGCTGCTATCACCCTAATCACTCAAACTGGTCCACATCATTACTTGTATGTGCAGGTGGCTACATTGGATTTCTTGTGTCCAGTACACTCTCCTTCCACTTTGCCTTTGTGTATTGGATATCATTACTCATATCATAGGCACATGTAACTTGCTTACCAACCACATGGTTCTGGGTTCAGTCCCACTGCGTGGCACCTTGGGCAAGTGTCTTCTACTATAGCCTCAAGCCGACCAAAGCATTGTAAGTGGATTTGGTAGACGGAAACTGAAAGAAGCCCGTCGTATATATATGTATGTGTGTATATATATATATGTGTGTGTGTGTGTGTCTGTGTTTGTCCCCTCCAACATCGCTTGACAACCGATGCTGGTGCATTTATGTCTCCGTAACTTAATGGTTTGGCAAAAGAGACCGATAGAATAAGTACTAGGCTTACAAAGAATAAGTCTTGGGGTCGATTTGCTCGACTAAAAAAAGCAGTGCTCCAGCATGACCGCAGTCAAATGACTGAAACAAGTAAAAGAGTAAAGAGTACTCCTTATCAATCTATCTGCCAACATATTCTTATTCCTTTTGTCTCTGACACATCCTGGGCCTCTGCCACTGCTCTATTTCCCAGGCCACATAGACTTCTGCAACTCTTTGCATTCTTACTCATAGGTGTGATGACTACGATCATGATATATGTATAAATTTAGTCTCATAACAGCCAGTTCATTTTACCAACCAGTTTCATGTTGAAGAACCATGGAAGTGTGGAAAGTTAAATCAACTATCATTGGACTTGGCTGAATGGAAAATTGTTGTTTGGGCTCTTTATTACTGGAAGCCTAGAACTACCACATTTGGCTTATGGGTATAAGAGATGCTATAAAAGAAGAAAAAAAAAATATAAGGAATAAAATTCCTGGCTGAAAATCAGAATAAAACTAAAAGCAAAGCTTGTTCTTAAGCCCATCAGAGTTATGTCCCTTCGAATTGTCTCTTTGTCAACATTTAGAATGCCTGCCACCATTCAAGTGGTGATTGTCCACTCTAGTTTTTTGCATATGATTGTGTGATGAAGAGGAGGAAAAGCAATATAAATTGAGGAAAGAGAGGTGGGAAGGGGTTTTGTCGAAGGGCATGAGTGGTCACATGTATATATAAGTGTAAGTGCTGGGTGTGGTGAAAATAAAATCCTTATATATGTTGAGAAAAGTACTAACATTGTTAGAGTAGAACTGACTTGTTCGCTAATATATATTTCCGTTTGTGGGGATAAGCAACAAATTTTCTCACTTGTAAAATTTTTTTTCATCCAAGGGTTTACCTGGGTGGAGGGAATTCTTCAATGTAATTCTTTTCTCAGCTAAATAAAAGTTTGCACCTCCTCCTGCCATTGTGTTAAGATCTGCACACTTCCAGTAATTTATAAGGGATGCTAATATTACTCTTTACTCTTTACTCTCTTTTACTTGTTTCAGTCATTTGACTGCGGCCATGCTGGAGCACTGCCTTTAGTCGAGCAAACCAACCCCAGGACTTATTCTTTGTAAGCCTAGTACTTATTCTATCGGTCTCTCTTGCCGAACCGCTAAGTTACAGGGGACATAAACACACCAGCATTGGTTGTCAAGTGATGTTGGGGGGGGGGACACAGACACACACACACACACAAACACACACACACATATATATATATATATACATATATATACATATATACGACGGACTTCTTTCAGTTTCCATCTACCAAATCCACTCACAAGGCTTTGGTCGGCCCGAGGCTATAGTAGAAGACACTTGCCCAAGGAACCACGCAGTGGGACTGAACCTGGAACCATGTGGTTGGTAAGCAAGCTACTTACCACACAGCCACTCCTGCGTCTATTGTGCCTGATGAAGTCTGGAGGCTATACCAGCCAAAACGTTGTGTTAACAACAAACAAGATGAGAACAAATGTCCGTCTAATGTAAATAATGTATGATTCTACAGGTACTGAACCTTAGACTTCAGGTGCATCCATGTTGTTGTGTGATCACCTTTATGCATAAAGTGGGTGTTTGTAATGTAAAGCCCATATTCATCACAAAACTCTTGGAGCATTCCTTTGTTTGCCAAGTGCAAGGTGGATATTCACCACTTATGCTAAACAGACCAGAGAGGGAAAAGAAGGGCAATTTTCTGTTTACTTTTTCAAGAACATCCGCAGGAGTGGCTGTGTGGTAAGTAGCTTGCTAACCAGCCACATGGTTCCGGGTTCAGTCCCACTGCGTGGCATCTTGGGCAAGTGTCTTCTGCTATAGCCCCAGGCCGACCAATGCCTTGTTAGTGAATTTGGTAGACGGAAACTGAAAGAAGCCTGTCGTATATATGTATATATGTGTATGTGTGTGTGTTTGTCCACCTAGCATTGCTTGACAACCGATGCTGGTGTATTTACGTCCCCGTCACTTAGCGGTTTGGCAAAAGAGACCGATAGAATAAGTACTGGGCTTACAAAGAATAAGTCCCGGAGTCGATTTGCTCGACTAAAGGCGGTGCTCCAGCATGGCCGCAGTCAAATGACTGAAACAAGTAAAAGAGTAAAGAGTCTCCAGGTGAGCCATGCCTTTCCCAAATGGAGCTGCTCTGACACCCCTGCAGCAACCGAACCCTCACTGTTGACTTATTATTGTTATTAAGGAGCTGGTAGAATCGTTAGCATGTCGGGCGAAATGCTTAGCGGCATTTTGTCTGCCACTAATTTCCCAGTTCAAATTCCACCAAGGGCAACTTTGCTTTTCATCCTTTCAAGGTCGATAAATTAAGTACCAGTTCCATACTGGTGTCGATCTAATTGACTAACCCACCTCCCCCAAAATTTTGGGCTTTGTGCTGAGAGTAGAAAAGATTGTTAATTTAAACGAGGGGACAAATTTATGCTTCCAACCTGTCAGGTCTCTATGCTTTGCTAGTTTCCTTTTGCTGCAGGACTTTTGAATATGGATGTGTTTGTGTGTGTGTGTGTGAGTGTGTGTGCATATATATATATATAGTGAGAATCCACAAAAAAAAAACAAAAGACAAAGACAGGTGGTGTAGTCAACAAACAGATGTATTAGTTTAACGCTCAGGAAGTGAGAAAGTCTTTAACATTTCGAGCCTATGCTCTTCTACAGAAAGAAACAAGGAGAGAAAATATATGTATATATATATATATATATATAATGTACTGTACTGTACTGTGATGGTAAGATAAACAAAAACAGTACTCCATCTGGTTAGAGAAAGATAAATATTATTTAATAGACACAATACATGTTTTTATATGCTATTAATAGTTTCTTGTGCTAGGAACATGCCAAATAATGAATTATAGCATGTGTAACATTTCTGCACAGTCATCAGGCACAAACCACATAGCATAATGAAATAAAAATTGAATGAGAGAAGAAATGCGAAAAGTTGAGAAGGAAACATATAGAAAACGAGGAAGGTTAAATAATAGAAAACAAGAAAAGTAATCAGAAATAAATTAAAAAGGTAAAAGAGTTATCTTCCTTAGACCTTAAATTATAAAGCTGGAAAAAATAGCAATAGGCGCAGGAGTGGCTGTGTGGTAAGTAGCTTGCTAACCAACCACATGGTTCCGGGTTCAGTCCCACTGCGTGGCACCTTGGGCAAGTGTCTTCTACTATAGCCTCGGGCCGACCAATGCCTTGTGAGTGGATTTGGTAGACGGAAACTGAAAGAAGCCCGTCGTATATATATGTATGTGTATATATGTGCGTGTGCGTGTGTGTATATATATATATATATATATATATATGTGTGTGTGTGTGTGTGTGTGTATGTTTGTGTGTCTGTTTGTCCCCCTAGCATTGTTTGACAACCGATGCTGGTGTGTTTATGTCCCCGTTACTTAGCGGTTTGGCAAAAGAGACCGATAGAATAAGTACTGGGCTTACCAAAAGAATAAGTCCCGGGGTCGATTTGCTCGATTAAAGGCGGTGCTCCAGCATGGCCGCAGTCAAAATGACTGAAACAAGGAAAAAGAAAAAAGAAAGAAATTAATCAGGTAAAGGCAGAATTTTCCAGTTCATCAAAAGGAATTTAGGCATATGTTTACAACCACGTGAAGTTCAAGACCTAGAGTTCAGTAATGGGCTGGAGATCTTAGATCTAAAAGGGACCTAAGGGCTTTCAGTTAAGCATTGCAAACATTTATTTGAGCCATTGACATAAGGTGTGGATTTTTCGATTATTTGCCACTTAATCGTTTGTGGCTATGTGGTAAGGAGTTTGTTTCCCAATCACACGATTCCAGGTTCAGTCCCGCTGCATTGCACCTTGGGCAAATGTCTTCTATTATAGCCTTGGGCCGATCAAAGTCTTGCAAGTGGATTTGGTAAACAGAAACTGAAAGAAGCTCATTGAATATATATATGTGTGTGTGTATGTATATATGTATATACACATACACACACATACACATATGTATCTATGCATGTGTATCTTTCTCTCTGTTTGTCCCCCATCTTCACTTAACAACCAGTGTTGATTTGCTTATGTCACTGAAACTTAGCAGTCCAGCAAAAGGAGTTCGATAGAATAAGTACCAGACTTTAAAAAAAGTACTGAGGTTGATTCATTCAACTAAAAAAAAAAAAAAAAACTCTTTGAAGTAGTGCCCCATCATGGCCACAGTTTGATGACTGAAACAAGTAAAAGATAAAAGATATATATATATATAAAATTATAATTTAGGGTATCTAAGAGATACCACCACGCTGGAAATAGCAGTCAAATCTTGACTCTAAAACCACATTAAATGTTCATACAGCACCAGGGGAGAAGACAAAAAGACAAAATAAACTAGCAAAAAATTACTGAATAATTCCAGATCCCGGATTTCTGGCTCTGCATAAGAAATGCTTTGCCTCATCAGTGGAATATACATAGTACATAGATACAAATATATATATATATATATATATATAACATATGAATACTTACATGTACGAACATATACATACATATATATGCACATATGCACACGACCAGTTTAAATTGCCCACCTATATATATATATATATATATATATATATATTTATTTATAGTGTATGTCTTGGTTTTAGAATAGAAGCACCATACCCCTGCATATTAGAAGAGGTAAGAAAGAGGGTTGGCAACAGGAAGGGTCTCCATCTGTAAAACAGAAGACCTCTCCAACTCATGCCAGCATGAAGAAGTGGATGTAAAATAGTGATGGTGTTTAATAGAAGAGATCTCTCTCATTCTCTTTTATTTCTACTTCTCTTTATCTCTCTCTCTCTCTCTTTTCTCTTTCTCTCCCTTTCCCTCTCTCTCTCTTTATCTCTTAAAAATACTAAGCTAAAACAAAATATAAATCTGAAAAAATATTTCTCTGAAGCCCCTTTATTTTATATCAACTGAATACTTGTCCCACTGTGAACCTGGATGGGTTGGTCACAACTGGAATGTCTTTGGCTGCTATAGCATCTGCTTCATGAGAGAGAGTTTTACCTTGGTGGGGGAGGTGGGTTAAACAATAGCTCGATTAGGTACTTAACAACCACTTGTTATATCACAAACATGTTTACAGTGCTTTGTTAGAAATATTTCACCTTCGACCCTAATTTTATCAATCGGTTGCCAATTAGTTATTAACTAAGTGTGAGAAATATCAAAATTGGGTCAAGATTATTAACTCCATCAATTTACCTGTATGGTCAATATCCAGTTCAAACCACTTTAATGACGTCATCTACAATATTTTTGTTTTTTTTTTATCGCTGGTTCCAACCAGGCCCACAGCAACAAAATCCACCTGCCACACTCCTTGGCCTCACATCACTACTTCAAGGTCCTGGGTATATTCCTGGCCAGTGTCTGCTATCATGTTCATCATCATCATCATCATCATCATAATTATCATCATCATCGTTTAACGTCTGCTTTCCATGCTAGCATGGGTTGAACGATTTGACTGAGGACTGGCGAACCAGATGGCTGCCACAAGAATGTACAGGGTTCTGCATTAATCAAAACAATACTATTAGCCTGGTGTACTAACAGACAGCTTATAAAGTATTATTTCCAGATTGATAATCCCTCACTATTAACTCTGTTTTATATTATCATCATCATCATCATTTAATGTCTGCTTTCCATGCTAGCATGGGTTGGACTATTTGACTGAGGACTTGTTAACTAGATGGCTGCACCAGGCTCCCATCTGACCTGGCAGAGTTTCTACAGCTGGATGCCTTTCCTAACACCAACCACTACGGGAGTGTAGTGGGTGCTTTTACGTGTCACCGGCATGAGGGCCAGTCAGGCGGTACTGGCAACTGCCACGCTCAAATGGTGTTCTTTATGTGCCACCTACACAAGGGCCAGTCAGGCGGTACTGGCAACTGCCACGCTCAAATGGTGTTCTTTATGTGCCACCTACACAAGGGCCAGTCAGGCGGTACTGGCAACTGCCACGCTCAAATGGTGTTCTTTATGTGCCACCTACACAAGGGCCAGTCAGGCGGTACTGGCAACTGCCACGCTCAAATGGTGTTCTTTATGTGCCACCTACACAAGGGCCAGTCAGGCGCTACTGGCAACTGCCACGCTCAAATGGTGTTCTTTATGTGCCACCTACACAAGGGCCAGTCAGGCGGTACTGGCAACTGCCACGCTCAAATGGTGTTCTTTATGTGCCACCTACACAAGGGCCAGTCAGGCGCTACTGGCAACTGCCACGCTCAAATGGTGTTCTTTATGTGCCACCTACACAAGGGCCAGTCAGGCGCTACTGGCAACTGCCACGCTCAAATGGTGTTCTTTATGTGCCACCTACACAAGGGCCAGTCAGGCGCTACTGGCAACTGCCACGCTCAAATGGTGTTCTTTATGTGCCACCTACACAAGGGCCAGTCAGGCGCTACTGGCAACTGCCACGCTCAAATGGTGTTCTTTATGTGCCACCTACACAAGGGCCAGTCAGGCGCTACTGGCAACTGCCACGCTCAATGGTGTTCTTTATGTGCCACTACACAAGGGCCAGTCAGGCGGTACTGGCAACTGCCACGCTCAAATGGTGTGTTCTTTATGTGCCACTACACAAGGGCCAGTCAGGCGTACTGGCAACTGCCACGCTCAAATGGTGTCTTTATGTGCCACCTACACAGGGCCAGTCAGGCGTACTGGCAACTGCCATGCTCAAATGGTGTTCTTTACGTGTCACCTACACAAGGGCCAGTCAGGCGGTACTGGCAACTGCCACGCTCAAATGGTGCTCTTTATGTGCCACCTACACAAGGGCCAGTCAGGCGGTACTGGCAACTGCCACGCTCAAATGTTTTTTCACGTGCCAGTAAGGCGACACTGGTAACGATCACACTCAAATGGTGCTTTTTATGTGCCACCAGCACAGAAGCTAGTCAGCTGCTCTGGCAACGATCACGCATGGATTGTTCTCTTAGCGCTCCACTAGCACGGATGCCAGTCATCGAATTTGATGTTAATGTAAATGTGACAACGTTTCCCTCTTCTTATGAAATAGGTTCTACAAGACTAACATGGATGCATCCAGTTCAGGTCAGTGCATTCAGTGACCAGTTAGTCGCAGCTTACTCCCACCCACAAAATACCTTGCATCTACGGGATTCAAGCCTCTTCTCCTTATCTCCTCAAAGACATACATCATCTCGAAAGAGTCCAGAAGCTGGCTACCTGCATGGTTCTTGGTCTCAAGCATTTGTCTTATGAAGAAAGGCTGAAGACGCTTGACCTTTATTCTCTAGAAAAACGATGACGCCGTGGTGATCTCATTCTTGCTCACAACATCATAAGCGGAAAGTGTAACTTCTCGAAAGAGCTGTTCTTCACTCCTGCTCCAGAGCGTCGGCTGCAGGGTCACTCTGAAAAGCTCTATCTGTGACGATTTCATCTCAATCGAAGGAGAGGAGCTTTCTCCGTCCGGGTTGCGGATCCGTGGAATAAGCTGCTGGACGAGATAGTGAAGATGCTGACAACCGCTCGGTTCAAAGTCTCTCTTGACCAGAAATGGCCTGAACTCTTTGCATGAACACCCTCCCTGTACATAACTCCATGTCCCCCTACATGGCCTTGCTTTTTGCTTTTTGAGCCAGAAAATTAACTTAACTTAACTTAACTTAACTTACTGTAATTTACCTTTAGTTTTCTTACAGGTAAAGTCTCTCACTTATGATATTTGTCATTAGTCATGTTGGCTTAATCCCTCTTCACTTTGTTCCCTACACCCACATGTTAAATCTCTCGGTCTTACAACACCTATCTCAAGTCATGTTACCTTAATCTATAACACCTCCATGTCGTACATGTGTGTAGATTTATGGCAGCGAGCTGGCACGATGATTAGCACACCAGACAAAATTCTTTGCTTTATTTCTTTTGTGTTTACATTCCAAGTTCAAAAGCCACTGAGGTCAACCTTACCTTTCAGCCTTTCAGAGTTGATAAAATAGGTACCAGTGGAGAACTGGGGTTGAAGTGACTGACTAGTTCCCTTCTTGTAAAATTACTGGCTTTGTGCTAACATTAGAAAGATTCCCAGAATAAATCTCTTAACCCTTTCGATACCAACCCGGCTGAAACTACCTCTGGCTCTGTAGTTTTGAATTAAAATCTTTCACCAAACCTTAATCACAATTTACATTCTTAATCATAGCTTAATGATATTCTCTTTACTCTTTACTCTTTTACTTGTTTCAATCATTTGACTGCGGCCATGCTGGAGCACTGCCTTTAGTCGAGCAAATCGACCCTAGAACTTATTCTTTGCAAGCCCAGTACTAGTCCTATCGGTCTCTTTTGCGAACCGCTAAGTTATGGGGACGTAAACACACCAGCATCGGTTGCCAAGCGATGCTGGGGGGATAAACACACACACACACAAACACACACACACACACACACACACACACACATACACACACACATATACATATATGTGTGTATTTACGTCAGTTTCCGTCTACCAAATCCACTCACAAGGCCTGGTTGGCCCGAGGCTATAGCAGAAGACACTTGCCCAAGGTGCCACGCAGTGGGACTGAACCCGGAACCATGTGGTTTGTAAGCAAGCTACTTACCACACAGCCACTCCTACACCTAAGAAATGATAACTAAGTTATTTTACTAAATTCTTTGTTGTATTTAAAATTAATTGAAAGCATCTCAAAATAGATCTGGGAATGGAAAGGTTAATATGTGTTACTATTCGCAATTTACGTTCCTTTAATCTGAGAAATCATTATGTCATAACTCATTAGTGACATTGCAATCTGCATACCTAAAGTCATATGCCTTAATCATACACACACTTAAGTAATGTATCATTGTAAGATAATATATATATTTCTTTACTGCCCACAAGGGGCTAAACATAGAGGGGACAAACAAGGACAGACAAAGTGATTAAGTCGATTACATTGAGCCCAGTGTTGCTAACTGGTACTTTATTTATCGACCCCGAAAGGATGAAAGGCAAAGTCGACCTCAATAATATATAATCATTCACGACATCATATGTGCGGGGTGGTCACCAGGAAGTGGGTGGGGCTGATATAAGCTGATGGAGAATGTGAGTGTTTATGATTGATCGCGTCACTTTTTCAAGGGGCCAGAAGGGTGGAAGATGGGTTGGCAGTTGGTAAAGGTTTTTTGTTTGTTCCTTCTCGAGCCATGCCTGGCTCATAAGGGCTGGTTTCCCGGTTTCCTTGGCGTATAGGTTCCCAACCTGGACGGGAATAATAATAACAATAATAATAATAATAATAATTTATTTCTTTATTGCCCACAGGGGGCTAAACATAGAGGGGACGAGCAAGGACAGACAAACGGATTAAGTCAATTACATCGACCCCAGTGCGTAACTGGTACTTAATTTATCGACCCCGAAAGGATGAAAGGCAAAGTCGACCTCAGCGGAATTTGAACTCAGAACATAACGGCAGACGGAATACCACTGAGCATTTCGCCCGGCGTACTAACGATTAATAATAATAATGAGAGAGAGAGAGAGAGATATTGCTACGAAAGACATCAAAAAAAAATTGCGGACGATATTTACGATTGCGCGACTATGCGGTGATTTCTGTGAAGAATTATTTGTTCCACAAAGAACCAGGACCTCAAATTCCAAACTGCGAATAAGCAGGGGCACTCTGTATATATTTTATTTCATTATATTATGTTATATTATGTTTGTTCCTTCTCGAGCCATGCCTGGCTCATAAGGGCCGGTTTCCCGGCTTCCTTGGTGTATAGGTTCCCCACCTGGACGGGACACCGGTCTGTCGCAGGTGAGCTGCAAGATGCAGGAGGAAAGAGTGAGAGAAAGTTGTGGCGAAAGAGTCAGCAGAAGTTCACCATTACCTTCTGCTGGAGCCGCATGATGCTTAGGTGTTTTCGCTCATAAACATACACGCATCGCCCGGTCTGAGAATCGAACCCGCGATCCCTCGACTGTGAGTCCGTTGCTCTAACCACTAGGCCATGTGCCTCCACTAGTTGGTAGGGTGCGGAGAGGTTACCTTTCATGCATACATGGGCAAGAAAGGGTCCACGGAGTGAGAGGGAGAGGTAGTGAAGAAGGGAAAGAGATGTGCCACTAATGGGTTTTAGGTGTGACGCCAGCAGTTTCTAGGTGTGTCACAAATGAGATAGTCCTGTATAGCCAGTGACAGATTAAAGAGAAGGATCAAGATTTAGATAAAGTAATTGTTGTTTAACTTATCAGGAGAGTTGTTTACTTATGTGTGGCGATGGGTGGGTGTCGGTGAATATCTGTCTTAAATATACACATGACGTATGTGTGTATGTGTGTGTACATGCCTGTAACTATTCGGGTGTATGTAGTTTTATATATGTATGCTTGATCCATATATATATGTATACTGATTTCAGTCATCTGACTGTGGCCATGCTGGAGTACCACCTTTAGTTGAGCAGATTGACCCCAGTATTTTTTTGTTAAACAAGGTACTTATTCTATTGATCTCTTAGTGACGTAAGTACACCAATATTAGTTGTGAAGTGGTGACAGGTGACAAAGACAGACAGACAGACACACACACACACACACACACACACATATACGATGGGCTTCCTTCAGATTTTTCAGTCGCTCAAATTGACTCGAGTCTTTGGTCGGCTTGTGACTATAGTAGAAGACATTTGCCCAAGGTGCCACGCAGTGGATTTGAACCTACTACAGAAACTGAAAGAGACCGATAGAATAAGTACTGGGCTTACCAAAAGAATAAGTCCCGGGGTCGACTTGCTCGATTAAAGGCGGTGATCCAGCATGACCGCAGTCAAAATGACTGAAACAAGGAAAAAGGAAAAAGAAAGAAATTAATCAGGTAAAGGCAGAATTTTCCAGTTCATCAAACGGGCCCCTTGGGCAAGTTTTACTTATAATGAGAGTTATTTACTTATCTGTGGTGTTAGGTGGGTGTTGGTTAATCTCTGTCTTAAATATATACATTACGTGTGTGTGTGCACGTATGTGTGTGTATGTGTGTGACTATGCAGATATATGGAGTTTCGTATATGTATGTTTGCTTTATCCATGTCACAAATATTAGAAAGTTATCCTTATTTATCCACCTTGTTCCCTCATCATTAGCTGTCACACATCTCTCTCATATCACTAGTTTTTACACAACCGTTAAAAGTCATAAGTTGTTAACCCTTTCAATTAAGTGCTGGGGGGTGCAATGTAAAATTTCCTCAGAATAATTCCTCAAGATTCCACCAAGAACATGCAAAAATAGTTTACTTTAGAGATTCTGCGCTTTTTAGAATAACATGAAAAAATTTCAGTTTTTTTTTTTTTAACGTTGGAAAATCTAAGAAATAAGCATGGACATGACTCTGTGTGGTAAGAAGCTTGCTTCCCAACTGTGTGATTGAGGGTTCAGCCCCTCTGCACAGAACCTTAGTCAAGTGTCTTCTTTTATAACTGCAGGTTGACTAAAGCCTTGTGAGTGGATTTGGTAGACGGAGACTGTAAGAAGTCCATTGTGCATGTTGAACATTAAATGATTATGATAACGATGATGATGATATGTGTGGGTGTGTGTGTGTGCATCTATTCATGTGTATGCATGTGTGTGTGTGTCTTTGTGTTTGTGTTTTTCCTCCACTTCTGTTGGTTTGTTTATGTTCCCATAACTTAGCAGTTTGGCAAAAAGAAACAGAGATTAAATACCAGACATAAAAAAATATATACTGGGGCCGATTCGTTTGACTAAACCCTTCAAGGCAGTGTTCCAGTGTGGTCGCAATCCCAAAACTGAAACAAGTAAACAACAGAATACAAAAGACAAATCCACCCTAGCAAATTTAATTAAAATGTTTTTAAACCATTACATTACCTATGCATAGTGCAGGTCTGGCTGTGTGGTAAGAAGCTTGCTTCCCAACCATATGGCTGCAGGTTCACTCCCACTGCATGGCACGTTGGGTGTCTTCTATAGTCTCGGGCCTTCACGGCGGTGCCCCAGCATGACTGCAGTCAAATGACTGAAACAAGTTAAAGGTAAAAGGTAGTACTTACTTTTAAGAAACACACAAAAGCCGTTCGATTCACTTCAACATTTATGTTTAATTTGTCAAAATATTTTCATCGCTTTAAGACCGCGACGAAAATATTTTGACAAATTAAACTTAAATGTTGAAGTGAATCGAACGGCTTTTGTGTGTTTCTTAAATGGCTTACAAACACCTTCCACGCTGCAATTGTTTTTGTTTCAGCACACGATCTCAGATCAAATCACTTGCTATGCAAGTACATCTCTGTAAGTACTTACTTTGCTGCTTACATATCATGCAGAACATGTCCCTGG
>NC_043021.1:8491206-8547799 GCF_006345805.1 Octopus sinensis
TCTACAGCTGGATACCCTTCCTAATGCCAACCACTCCATGAGTGTAGTGGGTGCTTTTTACGTGCCACCGGCACATGTATGTATGTATGTATAGGCACAGGAGTTGCTGTATAATAAGTAGCTTGCTTACCAACTACATGGTTCTGGGTTCAGCCCACTCACAAGGCTTTGGTCAGTCTGAGACTATAGTAGAAGACACTTGCCCAAGGTGCTATGCAGTGGGACTGAACCCGGAACCATGTGGTTGGTAAGCAAGCTACTTACCACACAGCCACTCCTGTGCCTCCGAAGGAGAAAGCTTTTTTTTTTTTTGGCAGCTGAAGTAATAACTCTTTGAACTTCTTCCAACCAGTTCTTACTTTGTTTATTACACTTTCAAACCAGCAACCTCCACTGCTAATTATTTCCTTTATGTAATAGAAGCTACCAACTGCTTCTACTGATCCAAGGAGAATCTATTTCTGGCATGCTCTTTAGAAATATTACCAAATACGTTTGCCAAACCAAAACCTTTCTTTGCTTGTCTGTGATTCAACTATACCTCGTATGCATCCATACCTGACACAGGATACAAAATATGGAATTTCTACCTACTTCTTTTCTGCATATCAAACAAAACCATATTCTTTCCTACTCTAGGCACAAGGCCCGAAAATTTTGGGAAGGGATTAAGTCGATTAAATCAACTCCAGTACGCAACTGGTACCTAATTTCTCGACATCGAAAGGATGAAAGGCAAAGTCGACCTTGGCAGAATTTGAACTCAGACAACAAGACAACAAGCTAGCAGAATCGTTAACATTCCAGTCAAAATGCATAGCGGCATTTTGTCCATTTTTTACATTCTGACTTCAAATTCTGCAGAGGACGACTTTGCTTTCATCCTTTCAGGATGGTTCCAGGGGGATCATTTTAAACAACTTAGCCTCTTCTCAGAAATTGCTGGCCTCGTGTCAAAATTTCAAAACCAACATATACTCTTTTACTTGTTTCAGTCATTTGACTGCGGCCATGCTGGAGCACCACCTTTAATCGAGCAACTCGACCCCGGGACTTATTCTTTTGTAAGCCCCGTACTTATTCTATCGGTCTCTTTTGCCGAACCGCTAAGTAACGGGGACATAAACACACCAGCATCGGTTGTCAAGCAATGCTAGGGGGACAAACACAGACACACAAACACACACACGCATATATATATATATATATATATATATATATACATATATACGACGGGCTTCTTTCAGTTTCCGTCTACCAAATCCACTCACAAGGCTTTGGTCGGCCCGAGGCTATAGTAGAAGACACTTGCCCAAGGTGCCACGCAGTGGGACTGAACCCGGAACCATGTGGTTGGTAAACAAGGTACTTACCACACAGCCATTGAAGTTAATTGTTTTACAGTTCTTTTTCTCTTTTGTACTTTCGTGTGGGAGTAAATTCCTTTATTTTTTGCTTTTGATCTTTGTCTCCGTAGGTCAATTGCATTGTGGCTGTTTGAACTCTGAACTCTTCCATCTCATTTGAATTATAATTCTACTCCCTCCTTGTTTTCCTTCTCTATCTAAACTCTTTGTTTTCTCTTTTGAAGTGTTTTATCATTTCCATAGAAATTTACTATTGTTTTTTTTTTATATGAATTGTGTTTATCTTTAATCATTCATTTTTTTTTTTACGTGTTTCAGTTATCAAGCTGTGGCCATGCTGTGGCACTACCTTGAGGAATTTTAGTTGAACTGACTGACCCCCGGTACTTTTTAAGCTTGGTACTTATTCTGTCGGTCTCTTTTGCTGAACTGTTAAGTCACAGGGATGTAAACATGCCAGCACAGCTTGTCAAGAGGTGGTAGGAGACAAACAAAGACACACACACACACACATAAGTATATATATATATAATATATATATATATATATATATATATATATATATATATATATATATGTATATATATATATACATACATGGATTGGACAATTTGATTGAGGACTGGCGAACAAGATGGCTGCACCAGGCTCCAATCTGATCTGGAAGAGTTTCTACAGCTGGATGCCCTTCCTAATGCCAACCACTTCAAGAGTGTAGTGGGTGCTTTTATGTGCCACTGGCACGAGGGCCAATCAGGTGGCACTGGCAATGGCCATGCTCAAATGGTGTTTTTACATGCCACCTGCACAGAAGCCAGTCCAGTGGAACTGGTAACGACCTCGCTTAAATTTTTTTTTCATGTGCCACCAGCACAAGTGTCAGTAAGGTGACGCTGGTAACGATCATGAATGGTGCTCTTTATGTGCCACCAGCATGGAAGCCAGTCTGCTGCTCTGGCAACAATCACACTCGGATGGTGCTCTTAGCGCTCCACTAGCACGGATGCCAGTCGTCGAATTTGATTTCGATTTTGATTTCACTTGCCTCAACAAGTCTTTGACAGCAGAATTTAGTGTCCAGTGAAGGAAAGGTACGCATAAGTGGGCTGGTTACACCCCTGGCATAGGCCACGGGTTATGGTCTCACTTGGCTTGCCAGAAGCACAAGCATGTCTGTGTGGTAACAAGCTTGCTTCCCAACCACATGGTTCCGGGTTCAGTCCCATAGCCTGGCACTTTGGGCAAGTGTCTTCTGCTATAGCCTTGGGCCAACCAAAGTTTTTTGAGATTTTGTAATAGAAATTAAAAGAAGCCCATCGTACATATGTGTGTGTGTGTGTGTACTCAACCATCACTTGACTACTGGTGTTCGTATGGTTACATTCCTGTAACTTAGTGGTTTGGCAAAGGAGTTCGATAGAATAAATACCAGACTTATAAAAAACTAAGTGACGGGTCGATTCGTTTGAAAACTTCTTGAAGGCAGTGCCCCAGCATGGCCACAGTCTAACGACTGCAACAAATAAAAGATACATACACATACACAATCATCATCATCATTTAACGTCCATTGTCCATGCTGACTTGGGTTGGATGGTTTGACCAGGGCTGGCAAGCAGGAAGGCTGCACCAGACTCCAGTCTGATTTGGCATGGTTTTCTACAGCTGGCAACGACCTCGCTCGAATGTCTTTTCATGTGCCAGTAAGGCGACGCTGGTAACAATCATGCTTGAATGGTGCTTTTTACATGCCACCGGTATGGAAGCCATTCAGATGGTCTGGCAACAATCATGCTCGGATGGTGCTCTTAGTGCTCCACTAGCATGGATGCCAGTCATCGAATTTGATTTCGATTTCAATTTCACTTGCCTCAACAGGTCTTCATAAGCAGAGTTTAGTGTCCAATGAAGGAAAGGTATGCATAAGTGGACTGGTTACATCCCTGGCATAGGCCACGGTACTCCATAAGTACATATAATGGTTGTGTATGTATGTGTGTGTGAATGTGTTCAACTCAGGAAATTCAAAGGGAGAATTCCTGAAAAGTTTAATGCTTTTTAACTGTGCCTCTGAATCAATTATATTTGGAGAATCAAATCGGTTTACTTCGTTCCTTTAGCATTTCTAAGCTTTTATTCAGATGTAAAGATCACCAGTTTCAGGACAAGGAACCAGGACTTTAATTCATTCTTCAATATGAAAAACAGGTTGTGCTATTACACAAATGTTTCTGGCTTGTTAGCCTTCCTTGGTTTCCCACACAATACCTCAGACGGGCATCTTTTCATAGACTCTTCCAAGCGAAGTCTGAAGGCTGTGCTCCTGCACAGTGGGAATAAATACCCCCAGCATTCCCATTGCCTGCTCTTTCCATCTGAAGGAGTTGTATGATAATATGAAGCTCTCTGTGGAAGCTGTCAAGTACGACCAATAACAGAGGAGTCTCTGCAGGGATCTCAAGGTCACTGGGCTCCTTAAGGGTATGCAAGCAGGCTTCACAAAGTACCGTTGCTTTCTCTGTCTCTGGGACAGTCAGGCTGTGTTCAAGCACTACAAGCAGAAGGACTGGGGATCTAGGACCACTTTCGTGTCTGGTGAACACAGTGTGCAAGAAAATCCTCTGGTGGACATGAACAAGGTGCCTCTTCCTCCTCTTCAAATCAGGCTTGATTTAATGAAGAATTTTGTGAAGGCCATGGACAAAAATGGCGCTGCCTTCCAACACTTGTGCACTCTGTTCCCATCTCTGAGTTCTGCTAAGCTCAAGGAGGGCATCTTCGTTGGACCTCAGATCCAAGAGGTGCTGAAGGATTAGGACTTCGAGAAGCTTCTTACCTAAAAGGAACTGAGAGCACTGGAAACATTTAAGTCAGTCTTCCATGGCTTCCTTGGTAACACACGGGTACTAGATTACCAAGAATGTATCGAGAGGATATGAGATGCCAAATGTCACTCAAAATTCACCTTCTCCACTCTTCCCTCAACTTCTTCCTTCCAAAGCTCAGAGAAGTGAGTGACGAGCATGGAGAAAGATTCCTCCAAAATATTACTAAGATGGAGGGAAACTACCAAGACAAATGGAACCCCAGCATGATGGAGGACTTTTACTGGATGCTTTTGCATGACATACCAGAGGCAAAATACACATCATCATCATCATCATCGTTTAGCGTCCGTTTTCCATGCTAGCATGGGTTGGACGGTTCAACTGGGGTCTGGGAAGCCAGAAGGCTGCGCCAGGCCCAGTCTGATCTGGCAGTGTTTCTACAGCTGGATGCCCTTCCTAACGCCAACCACTCCATGAGTGTAGTGGGTGCTTTTACCTGCCACTGGCACAGGTGCCAGATGAGGCTGGCAAACGGCCACGATCGGATGGTGCTTTTTACGTGCCACCGGCACGGGGGCCAGACGAGGCTGGCAACAGCCATGATCGGATGGTGCTTTTTACGTGCCTCCTGCACAGGGGCCAGTTGGGGTGGTGCTGGCAACGGCCACGTTTGGATGGTTCTCTTACGTGCCACCGGCACTGGTATCACAGCTAACTCACTCCTAATCGTCTGCTGTACTATGATTTGTATGTTTTACATTATTCAAGTAATTTAGTTCCATCAATGTTCTATATTTATGCTGTTTTTTTCCCCTGTAATATTCCTTTGTAACAGATGAAATAAACACATATTTTAAATTTATATGCAGCATAATTAAAATGGGGTATGTTAAAGCAAAACTGCTCAGAAAATTGCATTCACCACATCAAAATTAGTCAAAAACACTTTTTCACATCCTTGCCTCATAGCAAAACAAAATTTTTGTAAACCAGTGTAATTTTTATCCTGTTACCTATCCAATTATTATCATAACCTCTTATTATTACACACATGTGAGTGAGAACACTTTGAGATATTTTTGGTATCTAACATATATCAGATACTGCGAGCGCTGCTTCTGATTGGTCAATCCATGGTGATGACCCGAGGTCACGGTGACGGCACTACTTTTGTCATTCATAAGTTACAACTAAACTTCATTCATTACTTTCACGAGCAGGTAGAATGTAGCCATGTAATTAAACAAACATACTATCTTTTTTATACCAGATATCACTTAAAGTCATATACACATAAAATATAAACATTTCTGGTGGTAATTCAATTTTGTTAACAAAATGTTAAACAGTCATCAGTTATCAGTCATTTCACCTGAAAACTTAGAGCTATAAAGTCGGACTATCTTCCTGCGGCATGACATCTTTTACAGTTACACATTGTGACGTCACTGACGTGAAATCAAGCTGTATTCATGCGCACTTCAACACGATGTGAAGAATTTAGTTATTGGGTTAATAAAATATGGTCGTTTATTCGTGTGTAATAAATAAAATACCAAACTCATTCCCTATGGATACCGTATTTATTACAACTCGTGACTTGTAATAAATACGGTATCCATAGGGAACTCGTTTGGTATTCTCTATTTATCAAATGCTCCTAATTAATTCTGTTGTTTACTATTTGAACAGGTAAATGTACCAGCTACACACTCAACCTAGCCAATGAAGCAAATACACTACCACTCCTTGGACCCCTACATCCTCGCTTCAACATTATTGACTCCCTCAGGAAAGCCCTTGCTGAAGTTTTACCAGCTGATGCCCACAAAAGAACTAGTGGACGTCTTTATATCTCTCTGACACGATGGAGAGATTGGAAAAATGTGGTTATTTCAGAATATGCTTCAAATCAAGAACTAATTGATGTAATTATTGTATTTCATTTCATATTTTTTTTTATGTTTAAATATTTATATTTTAATCTCAATAACAGAATTGGTATTTCATTATATATTTTGTTATTATATCTTGCAATATAACAAAACTATTTACCCTGGGTTCAGCTGTACCTTTTAGTAAACGATAGAGGTTTGAAATTTTACATTCAGAGCTTTAAGTGTCAATAATTCAATGACCATTGCAAGTCCAGTACACGAAAAACAAAAACACTGCCAGTGGACAGAAAATCTTTTCCCACAGACATTAGTTTGTACAATGGAAACATCTTTCTCGAGTTTGGCTGCAAGATCTTGTCAAAATCCACTATTATGTTTTGGTTAAAATAACATATAAATATAATATAACATGCGGAGGCACATGGCCTAGTGGTTAGAGCAGTGGACTCACGGTCGAGGGATCGCGGGTTCGAATCTCAGACCGGGCAATGTGTGTGTTTATGAGCGAAAACACCTAAGCTCCACGCGGCTCCAGCAGAAGGTATTGGCGAACTTCTGCTGACTCTTTCGCCACAACTTTCTCTCTCACTCTTTCCTCCGGCGTCCTGTCAAGGTGGGGAACTTGTATGCCATGGAAACCGGCCCTTATGAGCCAGGCATGGCTCAAGAAGGAAGAAACATAATATAATAAAATAAAATATATACAGAGTGCCCCTGCTTATTCGCAGTTTGGAATTTGAGGTCCTGGTTCTTTGTGAAACAAATAATTCTTCACAGAAATCACCGCACAGTCGCGCAATCATAAATATCGTCCACAATTTTTTTTGACGTCTTTTGTAGCAATCTCTCTCTCTCTCTCATAATTATTGTTGTTGTTGTTGTTGTTGTTCTTCTTCTTCTTCTTCTTCTTCTTCTTCTTCTTCTTATTATTATTATTATTATTATTATTATAGTATAGATAACTATATCTAGTCATCATCATCATCGTTTGGCGTCCGCTTTCCATGCTGGCATGGGTTGGACGGTTCAACTGGGGTCTGGGAAGCCAGAAGGCTGCACCAGGCCCAGTCTGATCTGGCAATGTTTCTACGGCTGGATGCCCTTCCTAACGCCAACCACTCCATGAGTGTAGTGGGTGCTTTTTACATACCACCAGCACGGAGGCCAGACGAGGGTGGCAACGGCCACGATCGGATAAGTATATACATACATACATACTTATATGTGTGTGTTACACACAAACACACACACACACATGCACATATATATACACACGGAGTATGTAAGATATTTGGAAATATAAACAAAATTTTTCAAAACCATGATTATTTTTAAGCTCTGCTCAATCTCCCATTGGTGGTATGTGCATATTAGATGCAAGGAAGACTTTTCATATGTTTTTTGGGGGAAAAACTGAATCCAGTAGCTATCTTGAGTGTTTTGTTGAGTGTTTTGTTTTCTGCATGTTATTAAAGCCCTAAGATACCACCCAAATGCCATACAGCTTCTAAGGTGGGTAAATAAGAATAACTTTCTAATATTTGTAACATGGATAAAGCAACCATACTTATATGAAACTCCATATATCTGCATAGTCACACACACACACATGTTATGTATATATGTAAGGCGGCGAGCTGGCAGAAACGTTAGCATGCCGGGCGAAATGCATAGCCGTATTTCGTCCGTCGTTACGTTCTGAGTTCAAATTCTGCCGAGGTCGACTTTGCCTTTCATCCTTTCGGGGTCGATAAATAAAGTACCAGTTTTGCACTGGGGTCGATGTAATCGACTTAATCCCTTTGTCTGTCCTTGTTTGTCCCCTCTATATTTAGCCCCTTGTGGGCAATAAAGAAATATATATTTATACGAGGGGTGCTGAAAGTTCCTAGTTTTGGGTAAGAGAAAATACAGGAGGATCAATTAATTATGATTTTATTCAACATATTCCCCTCCCAGATTCACGCACTTGTTGCAGTGGTCCTTCAGTTTTTCTAAGCCCTGTAAAAAGAACTCAGAAGGTTGGGCCTCCAACCAGGCCTTTCATGGTAACCTTAAAGCCAGGAACTTTTCAGCACCCTATGTGTGTGTGTGTGTGTGAGTGTGTGTGTGAGTGTGTGTGTGTGTATGTGTGTGTGAGTGTGTGTGTGTGTGTGTGTGTGTATGTGTGTGTGCGTACATAGATCAATGTAGAGTCACCACCGCCACGCTCTTAACTATAAGAGGTGTTTATTGTTGATTGGTTCTCAACTTCTCGCCCCCCACCTCCCACTCTTCCATCATATCATTGAGGACAACAACAACAACAACAACAGAAACAACTACTACTACTACAACTACAACACCAATTGCTGCTACTGCTACTATTACTATTACTACTATACTACTACTATTACTACTACTACTACCACCACCACCACCACCACCACCACCACTACTCTACTATTACTACCACCACCACCACCACCACCACCACCACTACTACTACTACTACCACCACCAACACTACTACTACTACTACTACTACTACTACAGCAATAACAACAGCAGCAACAATATTTTTATCAGCCTGATCATTTGACTGAATTTTGGGCAAAGCAATTATGTCATGTGACAGCGCCATACTTGTTTATCAACAGCAACAAACGTAATTCTTTGCTATACTTTGCACTGCCTGTAGTGTTGTTGTTGTTGTTGTTGTTGTTGTTGTTGTTGTTAGTCGTTTCTAGGTTAACCCTCATTGCGTAGATCTATTGTCAAAGACATTCTAACTGCGGCCATCCCAGCTTTTATAGACGCGTGTATAACTGTATCGTGCAGTTTGACCTTTTATTTATTTAAGACAAGGGTGTGATCTGAAGGGTTTTAGCTGCTATTTTTAGCAGGTCAAGTGACTGCGTAGATGCTTCGATATTGGTGATTATGATGATGCTGGTGGTGGTTGGTGGTATGGTGATTGTAGTGATGGGAAGGGGTTGAATCCATCAGTTTGTCTGTCTGTGTGTCTGTCTATCCATCCATCTATCTGTCTGTCTGTTTGTTTGTCTGTCTGCCTCTCTCTCTTTTTCTCTCTCTATTTTTCTATCTATCTATCAGTTTGTCTGTCTGCCTGTCTATCTATCCATCCATCTATCTGTTTGTCTGTCTGTTCATCCATCTGTCCATCCATCTGTGTGTCTGTCCGTCTGTCTGTCTGTCTTTCCATCTCTCTCTCTCTTTCACCCTCTCAGTCTTTCACTCTCTCTCCCTCTTTCACTCTCTCAGTCTTTCACTCTCTCTCTTTCTCTTTCACTCTCTCTCTTTCTCTTTCACTCTCTCAGTCTTTCTCTCTCTCTCTCTTTCACTCACTCACTCACTCTCTCTTTCACTCTCTCAGTCTTTCACTCTCTCTCTTTCACTCTCTCTCTTTCACTCTCTCTCAGTCTTTCACTCTCTCTCAGTCTTTCACTCTCTCTCTCTCTTTCACTCTCTCAGTCTTTCACTCTCACTCTCTTTCACTCTCTCTCTTTCACTCACACACTCTCTCTCTGCCTATCCGTCTATCTATCTGTTGGATATTAATGTTTACAGATATCATTGTCCACATATGGGATGGTTATTGATGGCCATATATGGAACATCTCTGTTAAATTTGCAATAATCAATGTCCATACATGGAATATCTTCTACCATACACACACACTGATTACAAATCCATTCCTCCTGAGTATTTTTCTCTAGTAAACCTGTTTAAAAATTTTCCCTTTTGCAACGTTTCTTTTTAATTTCCTTACAGGCAATGATTTGCAGTGCATTTGTTCCTTTATATTGTGGCCTAATACCACCAAAGTACAAAGGAGATGTAAGTATTTAGTATTGTCCACCTTTTCAAGTTTTTACCTAAAAGAAATGCTAATTTTCTTCCACAAGGCAAAGCTTTGTCATGGGGGTAGGGGACTTGTGTTTATCTGGTGATTATCTCCAGTTTATGTTGGGATACATGAATCGGTATCAAATTCTTCCTTGAATTAATAATAAAATAATAATAATAATAATGAAATTATTGTATACAGTGCTCAGGTGCACCACAACTTGTCAGAAAGTGCGTATAAAGAGTATGCAATAATGTACAAATGTCTGGAAAGCGAACAATGTATGAGTCAGATACATGCTTGCGTGTGTATGGAGGGGAGAAAATCAGGTGTAGTGTTGGCGAACCTCAGAAAGCATGGAAGTTTTGAAGGATGCAGTGTTCCAACAACTAACAACTGATGCCGGCAGTTTGTTCCATGCTTCAGCAACTCTTAGCGTGAAAAAATGTTTCCGAAATCATGGGAGCTGTGCTGTTTTCTGACTTTGTAAACATGTCCACGGGTGTTAGACGGGTGGAGTTTGAAAAGGTGCTCAGAGTTATTGTTTGTAAGATGGTTGATAATTTTATGGGTGTCTGCCAAATCAGCTGCCAGATGTTGGAGTTTCAATGTGTCCATGCCCAGGGAAGTAAGGCATTCAGAATATGGCAAATGCCTGATGGAGGGTATTCTTTTGGTTGCACGTCGCTGAACGGCTTCCAGACGATTGATATCCTGGGCAAGATAGGGGTCCAGACCGGTGATGCAAATTCCAGGTGAAGTCTTACCATAGCTATATAAAGCCGCAGATAGATAGTCGGAGAGCGGCTCACAAAGGATGCTCCCAAATACAGATTTCTTGCTAGAAAAATTGAACACAAGACTACTGGGTCACAAGGCATGTCTCAGCTCTACCTTGCTGCTGCTATTTTTTTTTTAGAAATTTAGCTTAGAGTTAGGCTCAATGTGTCAGCTCCCCCATTTGATCTCCAGAAGAGGAGAAGTTGGTGAAAAAGCCAAACTCATCATCATCATCTTCATTTAATGTCCATCTTCCATGCTAGCAGTAGGCGCAATGGCCCAGTGGTTAGGGCAGCGGACTCGCGGTCGGAGGATCGCGGTTTCAATTAGTTGGAAAGCAGATAAAGGTTAATGGCAAAGTCATCCAGCTTGCTTGCTTCATGCTCTTGCTTGATGGGGCTGGGGTCATCTCAGGTTGGTGGTCTCAGAGATGTCAGCATGCATAGAACCAACCAGGTCCCAGGTCCACCAGTGCTTTCCGTCACTGGCAGCCCTTTGCCAGCCCTTCTACATCCTCCAAGGTGACAATGAGCTTCTTGGAGATCTTCCCCAATCACATCCAGCCATTTGATGTGGGGCTTGCTACGTGGCCCCTTCCAGTCTGCAGCTGTGGCATCGAATGAGAGTAAAGCCCTGATAGATTGATCAGCTTAGATATAAAAATAAATGCCTCGATAACATTTTAGTCTGACCCATGCCAGCATGGAAAAATAGACATAAAATGAATGAATAAAGTGAGTGGAGAAGATATGTAAAACAGATGTAAAACAGATGTAAAACAGATGTAGTAATCAAATAGTAATTTAAAACAATATAGAAATGTAGGCACTGGAGTGGCTGTGTGGTAAGAAGCTTGCTTGCCAACCACAAGGTTCTGGGTTCTGTCCCACTGCATGGTGCCTTGGGCAAGTGTATTCTACTATAGCCTTGGGAAAACCAAAGCCTTGTGAGTGGATTTGGCTGACAGAAACTGAAAGAAGCCCATCATATATATATACATATATATATATATATATATATATATACACACACACACATATATATACATATATATATATATATATATACATATATATACATATATATATATATATATATATATATATATATATATATATATATAATATATATCTGTATGTATAATATATATATATATATTATATATATATTATATATATATATATATGTATGTATGTATGTATGCATGAATTGTGTTTCTGTTTGTCCTCCCTACCATCCCTTGACAATCGATGTTGGGTGTTTACATCCCTGCAACTTAACGGTTCGGCAAAAGACACCGATAGAATAAGTACTAAGAATAAGTCCTGGGGTAGATTTGTTCGACTAAAGGTGGTGCTCCAGCATGGATGGCTGCAGTCAAATAACTGAAACGAGTAAAAGAATAAAAAGAAATAAAAGAATAAAATGTAATTATATCTGTATGTAGACCAAGGTCAATGAACGCAAATGACAAAATTTGTGTGTATGTGTTTGTGGTGAGGAAGGTTTGTTTTTTTGATGAGTGATATAAAGAAAATTAATTATAGTATTAGTACGTGGGTAGAGAATAGTGCTGAAGTTCAGTGTGTGTGTGTATGTGAGAAACTGTCATGGTGATAATTTGTATCAGGAGTATGGGGCACAGGAAGAGTGAAGTATTTGTGGTTTGTCAAAGATCTGTAGGTCATTGACCAAAATAAAATGACGGACGGAAATAAAGAGCGAAAGAAAGAATATTAGCTAAAAAAATGGCGTTTACAAATTTCTTTGTACTGTTTTCTTTATGGGAACGGTCATGGCTGTTTGGTAAGAAGTTTGTTTCCTTGTCACACAGTTCCGGGTACAGTGCCCCCTAAGTGGGCCCTTGGGCAAGTGTTTTCTACTGTAGTCCCGTGAGTGGATATGGTCGATAGAAACTGAAAGAAGACTGTTGTGTGTGTGTGTGTGTGTGTATATATATATATCTATATATATATATATGTATATATATATATATATATTATATATATATATATATATATATATATATATATATATTAGAAGAAATGAGGTAATCAGAAGATCAGATGGTTTATATCTACAGATATTTATTTATATATTACATTTTTTATATATATATCATATCACTTAGATCATTAGCGCTTTCTCCCATTCTAGTGGGGTTTTCAAATCAAACTAAATCTTCTGATTACCTCATTTCTTCTAATATATAATACCTGTACATCATCTCCAAACCTTCCAATATATATATATATATATATGTGTGTGTGTGTGTGGAGTGGAGGTGCAATGGCCTAGTGGTTGGGGCAGTGGGCTCGTGGTCAGAGGATCACAGTTTCAATTCCTAGACCGGGCGTTGTGTGTGTTTATTGAGCGAAAACACTTAAAGCTCCACAAGGCTCTGGCAGGGGGTGGTGGCGACCCTGCTGTACTCTTTCGCCCCAACTTTCTCTCACTCTTTCTTCCTGTTTCTTGAGTAACGCTGCGATGGGCTGGTGTCCCATCCAGCTGGGGCGGGGGAACACATACACCACAGAAACCGGGCCCATGAGCCTGGCTAGGTTTGAAAAGTGTGCATAAATAAATAAATAAAAAAATATCTATATTAGAAATATGTTACAAAAAGAAAATAGAAACTACACGTGGAAATGTAAGGGGAAAGTAAGAAGAAAAATAAGCGAAAATGCACATTGGAAATCAAAAGGGTGAAGGCTTTTTATGAAAAGTAATGATAGATATATACAATTAGATGAACTAAGGTAGGAATAAAAGTCATTATTGTGAATTGTTAAAGAGATTCAAAAGCATACCGGTTTCGTGAATTTACTAATCATTGCTTTGAATGGACACTGATTAATGAACGGTGTCAGGTCTACTAGTCCCTGGATAAAACGATTATGTGTAAAGGAGGTAAGTAGTTCTGGATTTGGTGCAATTAGGGTAGATATAGATATGTAATGTGAATGGTGTATGGGATGTATGGGGGTTAGTGGTATTAACTGAAAGGTTAGTAGTGTTCTGTATTATGTTATGTGTTCATATTGAGTTGTGGAAGATATTTATTGATGAAGTTGCCTCTTTATTCATTATTTGTTGTACTGATATATATATATATATATATATATATAATATATATATATATATATATATATACACATATATATATATATATATATATGATTGATTACAAAAAATTGAAAAAAAAGACAACAAGAAAAAACAACAACACGAGGACATAGCACATGCAAAGTACTAAGGGGAAACTCTGTCCCTGACATTCCAGGCTTTGGGAAGTAGTCCTCCTACTGCCAGAAAACAACTGACTACAATGCTTTCCCTTACAGCAGTTACACATGGATGTCAACTCTTGTTCTTTCTCGAGCCACACCTGGCTCATAAGCGCCAATTTCCCGGTTTCCTTGCCATATAGGTTTCCCACCTGGACGGGACGCGGGTCCATTGCAAGTGAGCTGCAAGATGCAGGAGGAAAGAGTGAGAGAAAGTTGTGGCGAAAGAGTCAGCAGAAGTTCGCCATTACCTTCTGCTGGAGCTGTGTGGAGCTTAGGTGTTTTGCTCATAAACACACACATCACCCGGTCTGAGATTTGAACCCGCGATCCCTCGACCATAAGTCTGCTGCTCTAACCACTACGCCATGTGGTTTGATGCTCAGGAAAATGAAAACGTCTTTTACGTTTCGGACCTACGCTCTTCAACAGAAAGGAATAAGAGAAAATAAACAGAGAGAATGAAAACAAACTTGTAGATTTAGCAGTCAAGCATGGCGAATGATTAGAAAAAAGTTTGAAAGAAAGGGAGATAATAAAGTGCTAGTGATCCCAAATGAAGGTGCACGTGTGTGTATGTGAGAATGGTTTGTGTGAATGTGTACGTGTGTGTGTGTGTGTGTGTGAATAGAGGCTAATGAGTCTGACATGTGTGAGTGTTATTGTGTGTGTGTGTGTGTGTGTGCTGCTCATATAGTGGTATGTGTGGTGATGCTATTGAAGGTTGTGTTTTAAGTGTGTGGATGATGGTGTGTGGGTGTATAGGTGATGGTGTGTGGTGTGGGTGCTGGGAAGTGGTCAGTGCTAGTGTGTGTGTGGTGGTGGTGGTGAGGGGGTGAGGTGTAATATATCATTTTGTATTAATTGGTTTGTGTTGGATATCACAATGATTCCCGGATTTCTCTTTGACAGTACTACTGGGATGGAGGTCTGTCCGACAACCAACCTATCTTTGATGAACCCACAATCACGGTGTCACCATTCTCTGGAGAAATTGATATCTGCCCACTTGACAATTCTGCAAACTTCATCCATCTGAATGTATGCAACAGCAGCGTACAGTTCACATCGGAGAATCTCTCACGTATATCCATAGCACTGTTCCCACCTAATGCTCAGAAACTCAGTGATATCTGCAAACAAGGTTATGATGATGCACTCCGTTATTTACAGAACAACGGTAAATATTTAAACTTCCTCACCTTTATATATTACTAGCAGTATCGCCCGGCATTGCTCGGGTTTGTTTCGACCCTTTAGAATTGAAATTTTTGAAAAGTAAAAATTTTGCATTATGTAGCTTGTTATTCTCTTTAAGTGAACATTTTTCTGGTTGAAATACACTGAAAAATTGTGAATGTGTCTCACTGTCATACAAGCAGGGTAATTTATTTCCAATATTCTGCTAAAACATGTCTGTTAATGGGGAAATATTGGGTTGTACGGAAAGTTTGTGCCGATTTATAGTAGCTTACATTTCGACTTATTTTAGAACATGGTTGAGTCTATAAAATAGGATTTGACGACACCACCATTTAGAGCACAGTTTAAGCTATCTTTTCATGGAAGAAGGTTTATGTTCCTATAACCTGTGTTAATTCTGCAACCCTTTAAAATGGAAGATAAGGAAGTTTATTTTCGGCACTTGATGCTTGGGGAACTAGACACAAATTGCTGCAGCTCGGCTGAGATGTGTTACCCCACCCTCCATATTCACCAGATATTGCTCCTTCAGATTTCCACTTATTCAGGTCTCTGCAGAATAGTCTTAATGGTAAAAATTTCAATTCCTTGGATGATGTAAAAAGATACCTTGATGAATTGTTTGCCATGAAACCCCCTCAATTCTGGGAAGAGAGTATTTTCATGGTAAAGGACAGATGGAGACGCACTGTACAACAAAATGGTTCATATTTGGTTGATTAAAATGTAATGGCAAGTATTTATTGACCTTTTTCTTTCCTTTAAAAATTTGGCACAAACTTTCCAGACAACCCAATATTACTTTGCTTTGAAATAAATAAGGTTTGGCAACAGGGAGGGCATCCAGCCATAGAAAATCTGCCTCAGTAAACTCTGAGTCATACATGCATTGAAAAATGGACATTAAAGCTATGATGATAATGACACACCGCACACACATGCACACCACATACATACACACACCACACACACACACACACACACACACACACACACACAAAACACACACACATACACGTGCATGTTGTTACTTGTTCAGCATCTGGAATTTTGGAATCTCCTTATTTAGGTCTAATTAACTGTACGCGTCATCTACGGATTACTACAACTATTGAGCCGCCTAGTCGAGATGGTCGTGTAATGTCAGTGTCAGAGAGGGACTGGGCGAATATCGAGAAAGAAATAAAACATGGTATCACAGAGGGGTGCAGCGACTGTGGAGAATGTAAGAGCAAAGTCAAAGAAGCCCTCTCTACAAGTTTACCACCTCAAGTCCTTGAAGGTAAGACGAACACAAGATCTTGAGTCTTGTTTTCTTTTACTCTTTACTCTTTTACTCTTTTACTTGTTTCAGTTATTTCATTGTGGCCATGCTGGAGCACCGCCTTTAGTCGAGCAAATCAACCCCAGGACTTATTCTTCGGAAGCCTAGTACTTATTCTATCGGTCTCCTTTGCCGAACTGCTAAGTTACGGAGACGTAAACACCCCAGCATTGCTTGTCAAGCGATGGTGGCGGGGGTGGACAAACACAGACACACAAACAGATACACACATGTGCATGGCTGTGTGGTTAGGGAGCTTGCTTCCTAGCTACATGGTTTCAGGTTCAGTCCCACTGCGTGGCACTTTATGCAGGTGTCTTCTGCTATAGCCCCAAGTTGACCTAAGCTTTGTAATTGAATTCGGTAGGCGGAAGTTACTGCCATGTGTGTATGTGTGCGTGTAGGTGCTCAGTGCCTCTCCGAAAGAGAGAGAGAGGGATATATATTTATATATATATATATATATATATATATATATACACACATATATACTACGGCCTTCTTTCAGCTTCTGTCTATCAAATCCACTCACAAGGCTTTGGTCGGCCCGAGGCTTTAGTAGAAGACACTTGCCCAAGGTGCAACGCAGTGGGAATGAACCTGGAACCATGTGGTTGGGAAGCAAGCTACTTACCACACAGCCGCTCCTCTCAAACAATGGAAATTTCCTTCGACTGTTTGAGAGTGGCACTTCTTCACATATCTCTCTTCATCCATCCATAGTACATGACCATACCAGCACAAACGTGTCTCTTGCATGCCACATCAATGCTTCTTATGTCCAACATTTCCTTCAGGGAACTTACACTCTGTTGTGTGTGCACACTGACATTACACATCCAGCGGATCATGCTAGCTTCATTTCTTTCGAGCCTACGCATGTCCTCCGCAGTCACGGCCCATGTTTCATTGCCATGAAGCAAAGCAATTTGCACACATGCATCATACAATCTAACTTTCACTCTGAACGAGACAACCTTTGTCACCAGTAGGGGTAGAAGCTTTCTAAACTTTGCCCAGGCTATTCTTATTCTAGTGGTAACACTCTCTGAGCATCCACGTCCACTACTAACTTGGTCACCTAGGTAGCGGAAGCTATCAACTACTTCTAGTTTCTCTCCCTGGAGTGTGGTGGAATCTGTTTTCTGAGTATCTATGGCGTCTATTGCCCCTGTGCATTTGCCGCATATGAAAGCTATCTTCTCGGTTAATCTTCCTATGATGTTGCTGCACCTCTTTTATGTATCCATATATATATATATATATATATATATATATATATAAGGGGTTCAATGTTGGTCATATGTCAGCATGTGAATATAAGATTTTTTTTGCGTAATGAGATAAAAAAACCAAGGCTGTGTAGATATTAGAACAATTATAGGTAGATGTTCTAATATCTACACAGCCTTGATTTTTTTATCTCATTACGCAAAAAAAATCTTATATTCACACGCTGACATATGACCAACATTGAACCCCTTATTCGCAAAAATCACCGAACCTGGAATTTAACTATGGTCTGTCTATAGCACTTATTCAGGTTTACCTGACACCTTTGGTTCTCAATGACACCATTACCTCTTATATATGTATGTGTGTGTGTGTGTATGTATGTATGTATGTATGTATGTATGTATGTATGTATGTGTGTGTATATGCATATGTATATAATGTACATGTATTTGTTGATTGTTTAGGTTAACGAATCGTGTCAATGTTATCTAATTGGCGTCAATCTGAAGATAACTTATACAAATGATATACCTGTGTCGAGTTTACTAGGTAAACAATGAAGAGTATAGGATGTCAGGTGTGTTGATGTTTATCAGGTAAACAGGTGTGTAATTACTGTGAACACAGAGACAGGTTGTAGACCTTAACTTCATACACTTTGAGTCTATATATTGTTGTTGTTGATGATGATGTTGTTGTTTAGCCCCAGGTCAACCCTGAGCCAAAAAACTTACAATCAAATGCTCCAATATTTTGCTTGGATATTCCCATTTGTGTCATGTTCCTTTTTCATTCACTGTCTCAAACATTCTCCCACTATTCCCAGCAGCTTCTCACCACTGGTACCACCAAAAGGGAACAATATTATCATTAAAGGCATAAAATTGTAAGAATCTTTTGGACAATAACTGACCAAGAATGAGCCAGAAAGGCGACGAGCTGGCAGAAACGTTAGCACGCCGGGCGAAATGCGTAGCCGTATTTTGTCTGCCATTACATTCTGAGTTCAAATTCAGCCGAGGTTGACTTTGCCTTTCATCCTTTCAGGGTTGATAAATTAGGTGCCAGTTACATACTGGGGTCACTGTAATTGACTTTATCTGTTTGCCTGTCCTTGTTTGTCCCCACTGTGTGTAGACCCTTGTGGGTAGTAAAGAAATAGGTATTTTGTCCGTCATTACGTTCTGAGTTCAAATTCCGTCAAGGTCGACTTTACCTTTCATCCTTTCAGGGTCGATAAATTAAGTACCAGTTATGTACTGGGGTCAATGTAATCGACTTAAACCCTTTGTCACTCCTTGTTTGTCCCCTCTGTGTTTAGCCCCTTGTGGGCAATAAAGAAATAAGAAACGTTAGCATGCCAGACGAAATGCTTAGGGGTACTTTGACTGCCGTTATGTTCTGAGTTCAAATTCCACCGAGGTTGATTTTGCCTTTCATCCTTTCGGGGTCGATAAATTAAGTACCAGTTACGTACTGAGGTCAATGTAATCGACTTAAACCCTTTGTCAGTCCTTGTTTGTCCCCTCTGTGTTTAGCCCCTTGTGGGCAATAAAGAAATAAGAAACGTTAGCACGCCAGACGAAATGCTTAGCGGTATTTTGACTCCCATTAGGTTCTGAGTTCAAATTCTGCCGAGGTTGATATTGCCTTTCATCCTTTCGGGGTCGATAAATTAAGTACCAGTTACATACTGGAGTCGATGTAATCGATTTAAACCCGTTGTCTGTCCTTGTTTGTCCCCTCTGTGTTTAGCCCCTTGTGGGCAATAAAGAAATAGGTATTTTGACTGCCATTAGGTTCTGAGTTCAAATTCTGCCGAGGTTGATTTTGCCTTTCATCCTTTCGGGGTTGATAAATTAAATACCATTTACATACTGGAGTTGATGTAATCGACTTAAACCCTTTGTCTGTCCTTGTTTGTCCCCTCTGTGTTTAGCCCCTTGTGGGCAATAAAGAAATAAGAATGAGCAACATTCTGTCGTGTGTGAGAAATTTCTGCTTCTTCCTTTGTTTTGGTTCTGTTTAAATTTTGGAACTTCTTATTTAACATAACGCTACACATAATTCTTAGTTTCGTGTATTATATACAACATCGTTTCTGTTGTTTTTCAGTGCTGCAATCAGCTATGATATATAATAAAAAAAGCTTTGTAAAATATTTACGCCAAGGAAAAATCCACAAAGCCATTTCTATGATGATAAAGCCATGGCTTATCCCTGCTGATATTTTATTTTCATTCCTTATTAGGTAGGTCTACTATATTTCATGACTTTTCTCATTATCCTCCTCTCTGACGATGCAGTTTTTCTAAGATGATACCGTCAGTGTCTGACTCCTTCATGCTGATGGAATCTCCAGATATTTTTCCAAACTGTCATTTATTTATTGTTAAATTTTGGAATGGTTCTTTTACTCTTTTACTCTTTGACTTGTTTCAGTCATTTGACTGCGGCCATGCTGGAGCACTGCCTTTAGTCTGCTGCCCTAACCGCTGGGCCAGTGTGCCTCCACATATGCACCCTTTTAAAGTCTAGCCAGGCTCATGGGCCTGGTTTTCCGGTTTCAATGGCATATGTGTACCCCAGTTGTACGGTACGCCAGTCCATCGCAGCATTACTCATTTTTGCCAGCTGAGTGGACTGGAGCAATGTGAAATGAAGTGTTTTGCTCAAGAACACAACGCATCGCCCGGTCCAGGGATCGAAACCACAATCTTACGATCATGATTCTGACACCCTAACCACTAAGCCACGTGCTTCCACCATACCATGAGTAGCTGCCTCAAAATTTCGTCATGAGATTACACCCACAATAATACTGATACACACACACATATGCATGCCTAAACACACACACACACACACTCACGCACGCACACACCTGCAGTAGCACATGCACGTTCATACTCCCCACATACATACACGCACTCAGAGGCAAATACCAGCTGATATAGCTTTAACGTCAGGACCAGTGCCAAAGGGAAATACACAGACAGACTGTCAGGGCAATCTATTCTCCCCTTCTAAAAAAAACCCCTTCAACAGTGATCTATGTTGATATAAATTTTGTGAACAAGAGGCTGTCATGTCGCTCCCACCATTCATTTGTATTTTTTTTTTTATATTTCAGGTGCCTAAAGTGCATACCACAGGTTCACCAGGACTTTGACAAAATTATTGAAGAATTGCCTCATTTCATCAACAACCTTTTCCATAAACATCACAAGTACGAAACAAAGTAAGTACGACAACGTTGATGATGAAGATGGTGGTGATGGTAATGGTACCATGACATTCGCTATAACTCCCATATGATATTTTCTTTCTACCTCACAATATTCTTGTCACAATACTCTAAGACTGTATCATTATTGAACAACGTAAATATTGTGTGGTGTATGTGTGTGTATATATATATATATATAATATATATATATATATACTAAATTTACTTTCTTGTTTGCAAAATACCCATTTCTTTACTACCCACAAGGGGCTAAACACAGAAGGGACAAACAAGGACAGACAAACGGATTAAGTCGATTATATCGACCCCAGTGCGTAACTGGTACTTAATTTATCGACCCCGTAAAGATGGAAGGCAAAGTCGACCTCGGCGGAATTTGAACTCAGAACGTAACGGCAGACAAAATACGGCTACGCATTTCGCCCGGGTGCTAACGTTTCTGCCAGCTCGCCGCCTTCTAAATTTACTTTCTTGTTTGCAAAATACCAGCCGCATTTGATGCTTCCAAAGTTTGTTTATAATATACACACACACACACACTGGGGGAGGGGGTAGTCGATTGTATCAACTCTGGTACTTAACTGGTATGTAACATTTTCCCAGTGTTGATAAAATAAAGTACTAGTCAAGAACTGGGGTTAGTCTAGTCGAATATCTCACCCCCTAAAATTGATGGCTTTGTGCTAGAATTATAAACCATTATTATTATTATTATTATTATTATTATTATTATTATTATTACGAGTATCATCATCATCATCATTATTGAGTGAGGGATCAGTGCATGCCAACAAAGTGACACGGGTACAAATATATATTTCTTTACTGCCCACAAAGGGCTAAACATAGAGGGGACGAACAAGGACAGACAAAGGGATTAAGTCGATTACATCGACCCCAGTGCGTAACTGGTACTTTATTTATCGACCCCGAAAGGATGAAAGGCAAAGTCGACCTTGGCGGAATTTGAACTCAGAACGTAACGGCGGACGAAATACGGCAACGCATTTCGCCCGGCGTGCTAACGTTTCTGCCAGCTCACCGCCTTCCTACAAATATATGAAGCCCAATATAACCATTATGATTACTTAAACATCACAACCATATGTGTGTGACATGGTGATCTTATATCAAGATAAACAGCACATGACCCTACAGGTAAGGGCCCAGTTAGAATTTTCTTCAGGTTGAGTAGACCATCCCTCTCATAAGGTTCCTGAATAAATATTATTTAAGGATCCCAAAGGATTCCTCTCAACACATGGCTATGATGCTTCCCTACTACTTCTGCTCGTGATCAGAGATGTACATGTTGTTAGTCACCAAGGGACATGCTCAACTTGTTTAGGTCAAGCAAATCTGTGATATTGAGCAGAATATTTGCTGTAGCCCATCTTTTATACCAAGACAAAATAATGTACATGATAACACTTCCAATCAGTTAAGATCAAAAGCCATGAGAGCCACCGCCTGGTTATTATTATTATTATTTATCACTACTGATAAATGATAATACTTAAACAGAGGCAGTAAATTTATTTAGGGGTGTGGAGGGAATAGCTGGTGATATTGGTCTTCAGTACTTGAATGGTGCTTTATTTTATTGAACCCGGGAAAGTAAAAGAATGAGTAGATCTTGGTGAAATATGAGGTCAGGAAGTAAAGGGCAGTTGCTAAAACCTGTAAGTCATTTTGCTCACCACTTTCATTCATTCATTGTTCGACCATGGTCGAGACAATGGAATTTACCATGCTACGCCAGACTTCACAGTCCATCATAGCATTACGGAGGTCCTGTTGCTGGATGCCTGTATCCCTGGAGATTACATCAGGGTAGAAGAGTGTGTGCCCTCTGGTATTGCGAGTAGATGGCTTCCAGAGGAGAAGAGTAGAAATTGCCTCGTTTTCAGCTCTACAACAATGTCCAGCAAACTGGACTCTCCTACCTTTCACAAGGGATGACACAGGTAGTAGTTTCCCATATATTTGCATTTCGGTTGGATGACACTTTATTGAGCCTAATAAGCCATGAACATCATAAATACTGAAAGATCTTATACATGTAATACAGTGAATTGTAAAACTTAAATTATGTATACATTCAGGAAACAACACCTGCCTCTAAGTGATGTTTAACATCTCAAAAGCAACAATTAAGGCAGATAACTCCAGTATGATCAGTTGTTAGAAAATAGTGATGTTTTTGTATTTATCTCCCTTGCTTGTTTTGAGTACTTTTAGAGGAAGTTTTTGTTTATAAATTGTCAAGATTATTTCAGGTAATTTTTCAAACTCCCTAAATTACATATATGAACTCCTACAGTTTTGGCATTTAATTTGCAGAAGGTTTCTTTAAAGTATTTTTCTTCAACCATATTTTTTATCTTTCATCTTCTACTTGCTTCAGTCATTTGACTGCGGCCATGCTGGGGCACCGCCTTGAAGTGTTTAATAGAACAAATCGACACCAGTACTTACTTTTTTTCTTTTTAAAGCGTGTTACTTTTTCTATTGGCCTCTTTTGTTGAACTGCTCAATTATGGGGGACATAAACAAACCAACACCAGTTGTCATGCAGCGGTAGGAACAAAGACACACACACACACACACACACACACACACACACACGCATGCACACAAACGCAGACACATATATATGCATACATGGGCTTCCACATAGTTTTCACCTTCCAAATCCACTCACAAAATGTTGGTCTTCTGGGTTGGGTGGGTATAGAAGAAGACCCTTCTGGGTTGGGTGGGTATAGAAGAAGACCCTTCTGGGTTGGGTGGGTATAGAAGAAGACCCTTCTGGGTTGGGTGGGTATAGAAGAAGACCCTTCTGGGTTGGGTGGGTATAGAAGAAGACCCTTCTGGGTTGAGTGGGTATAGAAGAAGACCCTTAACCAACGTGTTCTATAGTGGGACAGCATGTTCACTTAATATGTAAAAATACCTTCTAGCAACATGCACACACACACACACACACCACACACACACACACTCACACACACACACACACACACACTCACACACACACACACACACACACACACACACACACACACACACACACACACATCATTTTCATAAAGGAGTTAACTCCATCTGCTCAGTGGAAAATGGAAAAAATAATTCTATGCAGAAATTAAAAGAAACAGCTAAATTTTTTTACATGTTTATTCTTTTAATACAGTTTCTCTTTTATATAATTATTTTCTTTTTGTTTCTCGTTCCGCAGGCTGGAATATCATTGTGCCTTTACCGAGGACAACTTCCAGATGAACCAAACCAATATAGAATTGCCATCTTCTGCTATTGATATTAATCTGGTAATGAACTGCGAAGGTTTTCCCAAAGAAGAAACCTTCCAAACTTCTACAGAGTTGTCTGGCGGCACCTACGACACTGCAACAGTTTACAGGGAACAGACATCCAAAGACCCAGTATCAGCACTGAACAGCATGAGAAATTGTAACCAAATACAGGATGGCGTTAGTGATGCTGTGTTGGACCAATTCAAACTCTGGCTGGAAGCAGCCAACAATAACGATGCTACTATAGCTTATTATTACCTTGATACGGAATCAAACACGATGAAGGTGGAACAAATCTTCAATATACCTGAAGATTCTAGAAGTCTTGAGCAAATGCCAGAATGCCATGTAACTATGACCGATGAATATGTACGAAGGAGGAAGTCAGCAGTACCTTATTTGCAGAACTTTAGGGCACAAAGATTGCAAATTCCTGGTGTTTCAGGAAGTTACCAAGTGAACAATGGTTCTGCAAATAGACCTGCATTGCAAAGACTTAAACGGAGAACCTCATTGGATTCAGGTATCATAACGAGAAAATATGCTTCCTTTAATGACCAGTCAAACAGGCGATATCAAAGGCTACAACATCAACAACAGCAATATCAACAAAGAGAAGACATAGGAAGAGCAGAGGAACAACTACAGCATCGGAGGCAATGTGAGCAACTTGAGAATCTAGGAGAAGATGGAGCTACAGATAATTATAATTATGATTTCAAAGAAATAGAAGATATAGATTTGTATAACACCAGTATTATCCAAGCCTCATCACAGGACTGTAGTATTACAAATTCGAACTGTTCTAGTGATACTCCTAAAAGGAATAGCTGTCCTGAAATAACTGATATTCTCTCTAAATAGAATTAGAAATTCTTTTGTTTCATTGGAAAACTGTCAGTACTGTTAATGTTATGAGAATCACCAAAGGAAACCATCTTAGTTTTGTTATCTTCACTGTAATAGGCAAACTGAAAGTTTTCAGTTAACCCTCTCGATACCAACCCGGCTGAAACCGGCTCTGACTCTGAGTACAAATGTCTTGTTTTCATAAGTTTTGAATTAAAATCTTCCACCAAACCTTAACCACAATTTATGTTCCTAACACAAGCTGAATGATAACCAAATTATTTTACTAAATTCTTTGCTATATTTAACCCTTTCGATACCAACCTGGCTGAAACCAGCTCTGGCTCTGAGTACAAATGTCTTGTTTTCAAAAGTTCTGAATTAAAATCTTCCACCAATCCTTAGTCACAGTTTATGTTCCTAACACAAGCTGAATGATAACTAAGTAATTTTACTAAATTCTTTGTTATATTTAAAGTAATTGAAAGAAACCCAGAGCATCACAAAAGAAATACAGTAACGAAAGGGTTAAGGATGTTTCGACAGATTCCATAGAGAATTACTATTTGTAAATCTCACAAGAGATATTCTTTCGGAGTAAAGATTATTCCTTTGTTCGAAAATATTGGGATACATATCGTGTCGTATAGCCAGCTGGAGACAATGTCTCCTGGGGCTAAATTACAGCAACATTCGTCCTAAACCAGGACTGCCATGTCATGTTGGCAAATAATCTTTGCTCCAAATTCAATAGAATTAGGTTTTGAAATGTGTTTGATATTTCAGGGTGTCACATCAAAGAACTATTCTCAATTCACAATTAAAGAGAATATTTCGGGTATATATTTCATAAATATAAAATGTCTGTATTGGGGCTGAAATATTAAAAAAAAAAAAATTGACATATTTCTGTTATGTTATCTTGAAACACACTCAGAACTATTCCTGTGATGGTTGTGATTCTTTAATCTTGGAGGAGTCTCAGGATTCTTCAGATTCAAAAACATTGAAAGCATTGAGTAATAAAAAAACCCCAAAATTATTTAGAGTGTGTTGTTGCGTGAACATAGTTTATTCTTTAATTACAACCAGTGAATTATCTGCCATACTAATGACTTTATTATTTCTTTCATATTAAATTAATTTATATTTTTTCTTTCGTTTGAATGTAATTAATAATAAAATTTGATAAGATACAATTGATTCTCCTCTCCTGAAATGTCTCTCCATTGTGAGTGTGATGATGGTTTTGTTTTTTATTTTTATTTTTATTTGTTTCAGTCATTGGACTGTGGCCATGCTGGGGCAGTGTCTTGAGGATTTTTAGTTCAATGCATTGTCCCCAGGACCTTTTTTTAATTTTTAAGCTTGGTACTTATTGAATCAATCTCTTTTGAGAAACTGGTAAGTTACGGGGAACATAAACAAACTAACATCAGTTGGGGGACAAATACAGACACACACGCCTGTGCACGTGCTCACACACACACACACACACGATGGGTTTCTTTCAGTTTCTTATTTGTTTACTGTCCACAAGGGGCTACACACAGAGGGGACAAACAAGGACAGACAAACGGATTAAGTCGATTATATCGACTCCAGTGCATAACTGGTACTTATTTAATCGACCCTGAAAGGATGAAAGGCAAAGTCGACCTTGGCGGAATTTGAACTCAGAACGTAACAGCAGACAAAGTACCTATTTCTTTACTACCCACGAGGGGCTACACACAGAGGAGACAAACAAGGACAGACAGATGGATTAAGTCGATTATATCGACCCCAGTGCATAACTGGTACTTATTTAATCGACCCCGAAAGGATGAAAGGCAAAGTCGGCCACGGCGGAATTTGAACTCAGAACGTAGCGGCAAACAAAATACCACCAAGCATTTTGCCCGACGTGCTAATGGTTCTGCCAGCTCGCCGCTAAAGGAAATATTTTGATGTGTCATAGTAATATCTGGAAGAGATGCTCAAACCTTCCAATAGCAACATCATATTTTTTAATTAAAATACTATACAGATGCAGGAGTGGTTGTGTGGTAAGTAGCTTCCTTACCAACCACATGGTTTCGGGTTCATTCCCACTGTGTGGCACCCTGGGCAAGTGTCTTCTACTCTAGCCTCAGGCCGACCCAAAGCCTTGTGAGTGGATTTGGTAGACGGAAACTGAAAGAAGCCCGTCGTATATATGTATGTGTGTATATGTTTGTGTGTCTGTGTTTGTCCCCCCACCATTGCTTGACAACCGATGCTGCTGTGTTTACGTCCCCGTAATTTAGCGGTTCAGCAAAAGAGACTGATAGAATAAGTACTAGGCTTACAGAGAATAAGTCCTGGGGGTCGATTTACTCGACTAGAAGGCGGTGCTCCAGCATGGCCGCAGTCGAATGACTGAAACATGTAAAAGAGAGAAAGCTATATTCTGTTGACATACATATTGCTCCATGTTGATAACCCATTATTTTGTGTTCATCATCTTTATTGTTATTTGAAGTCACATTCTCTTTATAGTTACATAATTACTCTTTTACTTGTTTCAGTCATTTGACTGCGGCCATGCTGGAGCACCACCTTTAGTCGAGCAACTCGACCCCGGGACTTATTCTTTTTAAGCCCAGTACTTATTCTATCAGTCTCTTATGCCGAACTGCTAAGTGACGGGGACATAAACACACCAGCATCAGTTGTCAAGCAATGCTAGTGGGACAAACACAGACACACAAACATACACGTACACATATCTTTATATATAAAAGTGAGTTTGTGTGCTGTCTGTCTCCTACGATTTAGATTCCTAACTACTCCCACATTTTGCGGTGCAGTTTTAAACAAACCGGGTATCTTATAGTCGTGATTCATATCGAGCCCTTCTGGGTATTAGCGCACGTCTACGATGAGTCTACAATTTAAAAAAAATTTACCATCAATTTTTCCCATTTTTAATGCATTTTTGGCATATATAAGGGAAGTAACTCTCTAAAAATTTATTATTAAATCTCAGAACATAAAAAGCTACAGTAACACCCCCCCCTTTGTGGTTAGCCATATTGAGATAGCTATTATACTTTACATCTCTAAAAATGCTTATATAGTTATTTCCCTTACAAACCCGAGCAACGCCGGGCGATACTGCTAGTATATATATGTATATATATATACGACGGGCTTTCAGTTTCCGTCTACCAAATCCACTCACAAGGCTTTGGTCGGCCCAAGGCCATGTGGTTGGTATGCAAGCTACTTACCACATAGCCACCCCTGCGCCTATATTTATTGTTTACAATAAATATTTCTGTGTGAATCTATAGAAAATGAAGTAAATGTTTCTAGTTGGAACTTCCAGATTTCCTGTTCTGAAATATCCTGGTTAAGAGTCCATACGGATTCAGGATTCAGGAAGAATCCTGGATATCTTGTAACTACTACGTTATGGTACCAAACACCACGTTACAGGGAGTGGATGGAATAGGCAGGACAAGAGGGGTTCAATGGAAAATTAATTTTGCATTATGGAATTTTGCGTTACGGGATGACTATTACGAAACATGCATTCTGCAACGCGAGGGGTAATGCACACAAACACACACACACACACACACACACATGCAACTGTGTGTGTGTGTGTGTGTGTTGAGTATCTGGAGGTAGAATGCTTATTTACACACACACACACACACACGTACATGCAACAAACAGACAGACACACACACACGCAAACACTCACATACACACACACACGCAACAAACAGATAGACACACACACATGCAAACACGCACGCACACGCACTCACATACACACACACACACAACAGACAGACACACACACATGCAAACACACATGCACACACACGCGCACTCACATACACACACACACGCAACAAACAGACACACACACCACATGCACACACACAATCACACGCACTCACATACACACACGCAACACACAGATAGACACACACACATGCAAACACACACACACACGCACTCACATACACACACACACACGCAACAAACAGACAGACACACACATGCAAACACACATGCACACACACATGCAAACACATACACACACACGCAACAAACAGACACACACACACATGCAACAAACAGACACACACACACATGCACACACGCGAACACACATACACACACACACACACACACACACACACACACACGTAGATAGATATACAAAGATTCTTGTTCACCTATCAACGAGCACATGTGTAGATATCTTCCGCTCAACCGAAAGCCTCCTTAGAATCGCAAAGATAAGGAACAGCAACCAAGAATTAGATAAATAGAAATAAGATATAATAAAACATAACAAATAAATATAAAATATAATACACAGCAAATGAAATAAAAGACTTCGTGAGAAGCTTTCGCGGTGTGAGTATTAAAGAAAGGTTTCCAAGTGAATATCAGTGGAGAAGGCCATCATTTATCTTATTTCCTTTTAATACCTATTTCTTTATTACCCACATGGGGCTAAACACAGAGGGGACAAACAAGGACAGACATAGGTATTAAGTCGATTACATCGACTCCAGTGCGTAACTGGTACTTAATTTATCGACCCCCGAAAGGATGAAAGGCAAAGTCGGCCTCGGCGGAATTTGAACTCAAAACGTAACGGCAGACGAAATACCTATTTCTTTACTACCCACAAGGGGCTAAACACAGAGGGGACAAACAAGGACAGACAAATGGATTAAGTCGATTACATCGACCCCAGTGCGTAACTGGTACTTAATTTATCGACCCCGAAAGGATGAAAGGCAAAGTCGACCTCGGCGGAATTTGAACTCACAACGTAACGGCAGGCAAAATAACGCTAAGCATTTCGCCATGCACGCTAACGTTTCTGCCAGCTCGCCGCCTTAATTTCTTTTTAATACCATCTTTGCGTATTCACTTGGAATGGACCTCGTCTTGCAGCAGCAGCAGCAGCAGCAGCAGCAGCAGCAGCAGCAGCAGTAGCAGTAGTAGTAGTAGTAGTAGTAGTAGTAGTAGTTATTGTTGTTGTTGTTGTAGTAGTTCTGTTAGTCGTCTTGGTATTTCTTTACAATAATCCCTCGACTATCGCGGGTGCTACGTTCTAGAAGCCCCCCTCCCCATCCCACCCGCGATAGGTGAAAATCCTCGAAGTAGAAACAGTACTGTACTGGATATTTTTTTTTTTATTATTTTTGTAATTTAGGAGTGGCTGTGTGGTAAGTAGCTTGCTTCCCAACCACATGCTTCGGAGTTCAGTCCCACTGCGTGGCACGTTGGGCAGGTTTCTTCTACTTACTATAGCCTCGGCCAACCAAAGCCTCGTGAGTGGATTTGGTAGACGGAAACTGAAAGAAGCCTGTCGTGTATATATATAGGCGCAGGAGTGGCTGTGTGGTAAGTAGCTTGCTAACCAACCACATGGTTCCGGGTTCAGTCCCACAGCGTGGCACCTTGGGCAAGTGTCTTCTGCTATAGCCCCGGGCCGACCAAAGCCTTGTGAGTGGATTTGGTAGACAGAAACTGAAAGAAGCCTGTCGTATATATGTATATGTATATATGTATGTGTGTGTATGTTTGTGTGTCTGTGTTTGTCCCCCTAAGCATTGCTTGACAACCGATGCTGGTGTGTTTACGTCCCTGTAACTTAGCGGTTCGGCAAAAGAGACCGATAGAATAAGTACTGGGCTTACAAAGAACAAGTCCTGGGGTCGATTTACTCGACTAAACGCGGGGGGCTCCAGCATGGCCGCAGTCAAATGACTGAAAGAAGTAAAAAGAATGAAAGAATATTTATTTAATTATAAACGCAAAACAGCACCACTGAGGGTCCACGTAAGCTTCAGTGATAAACCGCGATAAGTGAAGCGCGATATGGCGAGGGATTAATGTATTAATGATAGAAGAAAAAGAAAGGGGAGGAAAAGAATGGTTGCGTTGTTATTGCTGTTGTTGCTGCTGCTGCTCTGCTGCTGCTGTTGATGATGATGATGATGATGATGATGATGAAAGTGGTGGTGTTGGTGGTGGTGGTGGTAGTGGTGGTAGTGGTGGCTAGGGGATGGGAGAGGCTTATTTGTAGTGAATATGAAAGAAGTCGACGAGGAATTAAGGGACAGGAAACAAATGTGAAAAAGGAGTTTGAGGAAGAGGAAGAAGGGAGAAATTGAAAAGAAAGGAAATTAAAAATTGAGAGAGCAAGAGAGAGAGAGAGAGAGAGAGAGAGAGAGAGAGAGAGAGAAGAGAGTGAAAGAGAGAGGGGAGGGAGAAAGAGAGAGGGGAGGGAGAGAAAGAGTGAGAGACATAATAATAATAATAATAATGACAACAACAATAATAATAATGATACTACTACTATTACTACTACTACTAATAATAATAATAATAACAATAATAATAATAATAATAACAACAACAACAATAATAGTAATAATAATAATAATAATAATAATAACCACAACAACAATAATAGTAATAATAATAATAATAATAATAATAATAACAACAACAACAATAATAGTAATAGTAATAATAATAATAATAATAATAATAACCACAACAACAACAACAACAACAATAATAATAATAACAACAGACAGAAAGGCAAAAAGATAGTGAGGGATGGTGGGGAGAAATGTAAATTATGAGAAGCGGAGTGCTTGGTAAAAATAGAAAAGTAGCTAAACTCACCATCTTCACATCGATGTTCGTGCCTATACATATATATATATATATATGTATATATATATATTACGTGAGATGCACTTGCACAACAAGTGACTTGAGCTGAGATCGTGTGCTGAAACAAAAACAACAACAATTGCAGTGTGGAAGATGTTTATAAGCCATATAAAGAACACACAAACAACCGTTAGATTCACTTCAACATTCGAATTTAATTTGTGTCAAAATATTTTCGTCGCTTTGAAACCACGACCTGTTCACTGACAAAACTTCGTGCTGCATATATATATATATATATCTTTATATATAAAAGTAAGGTTGTGTGTCTGTCTCCTACGATTTAGATTCCTAACTACTCCCACATTTTGCGGTGCATTTTATCTTATAGTCGTGATTCATATCAAGCCCTTCTGGGTATTAGCGCGCGTCTACGATGAGTCTACGATTTAAAAAAAAAATTACCATCATTTTTTCCATTTTAACGCATTTTTTTCGCTATTAAATAAGGGAAGTAACTCTCTAAAAATGTCTACGATGCGTCAACGATTTAAAAAAAACTTACCATCATTTTTTTCCCATTTTTAATGCATTTTTTTGCTATTTTTTGCTATAACTCTCTAAAAATGCTTATATAGTTATTTCCCTTACAAACCCAAGCAACGCCGGGCGATACTGCTAGTATATATATATATATATATATATATACACATATGTATAAAAATTATATATAAAAAATTCAAAATGGGACAAGAACGCAAAAAACACAAAGAGACGACACAAAGAACGGACGGGTCATTCGAAGTCTCTAATCTTCAGTCAGGAACCGGATCGTCCTAGCAAATTTCGGCTGATTAATCCTGATATCACTCAAATCCGGCCAGCCCCAAGGAAAAACTAAGCTACGAGCATTAGATTTCTTGGAAAAAGGATCGAATGTATACGAAACAAGGACAGAAAAAACGGACGATGCCACACGAATATAAATACAAAAAAAACAAAAATAAAATTAAAAACAAGAATGGTAATAACGGGACAAAAACAGCGGGTGTCTTACGACTTTAGACAATTGAACTTTTAGCGTAGAGGCGCTGGCATTTCAGGGCCCTTAATAATAATTACATCTTATAATTATATGCTTAAAGATATATTTATTTACACACAGACAGACACACGTTTATGAATTTGTGTTTTAAGATTACTGATGTGAAACCGTGTGTTGAAACAGATGTCGTTGTATTTCAGAACGGTCACTCGTTCTTCTTCTTCTTTTTCTTCTTCTTCTTCTTCTTCTTCTCTTCTTCTTCTTCTTCTTCTTCTTCTTCTTCTTCTTCTTCTTCTCTCCTCCTCCTCCTCCTCCTCCTTCTCCTCCTCTTCTCCTCCTCCTTCTCCTCCTCCTCCTCCTCCTCCTCCTCTTCCTTCTCCTCCTCCTCCTCCTCCTTCTTCTTCTTCTCTCCTCCTCCTCCTCCTTCTTCTTCTTCTTCTTCTTCTTCTTCCTTCTTCTTCTTCTTCTCCTCCTCCTTCTTTTCTTCTTCTTCTTCTTCTTCTCCTCCTCTTCTTCTTCTTCTCTCCTCCTCCTCCTTCTCCTCCTCCTCTTCCTCCTCCTCCTCCTCTCCTCCTTCTTCTTCTTTCCTCCTCCTCCTCCTCCTTCTTCTCTTCTTCTTCTTCTTCTTCCTTCTTCTTCTTCTTCTTCTTCTCCTCCTCCTTCTTCTTCTTCTTCTCCTCCTCTTCCTTCTTCTCCTCCTCCTCTTCTCCTCCTCCTCCTTCTCCTCCTCCTCTTCCTTCTCCTCCTCCTCCTCCTCCTTCTTCTTCTTCTTCTTCTTCTTCTTCTTGCCATATAAACACACGCATTATACATTCGTTCTTCACACACAAAACACACACACATACATTGCATATTTACGACGGGCTTCTTTTAGTTTCCGCCTACCAAATCCACTCACAAGACTTTGGTCGGCTAGAGGCCATAGTAGAAGACACTTGACCAATGTACCACACAAGTGGAACGCTTATTAAATATGAGGGGGGGGGCTATTTTTGTGTCTGTGTTTGTCCATACACTCGCTTGACAACCGGTGTTGGTTTCGATAACTCAGTGGTTCGGAAGAAAACCCCATGATAGAATAAGTACCAGGCTTTTAAAAAAAATAAATACTGAGGACCTAATTATTCGTCCACAACGTTGAAAGTGGTGCCCCAGCATGGCCGCAGTCCAATGATTGAAACAAAAGATAAAAGATAAATAGACCAATACAATTAATAATGATAATAATAATGATAATAATAATAATAGTAGTAATAATAATAATAATAACAACAACAACAACACCAACACGAACTTCCAATTTGTCTCTTGAGGTCTCTGGATGAGACTTGGAGCCAGCTTGTGCAAATGTAAAGCAAAAGTCAAACATAGAATAATAATAATAATAATAATAATAATAATAATAATAATAATAATAATAATAATAATAATAATAATAATACAACGCATAGAAGGTGGTAGAGGCCTTATACAGCTGGAAAACTATTATAAAATAACCACCATAGGACTGCAAAAATACCTATTTCAGAAGCAAGGAAAACTGATACAAATAGCCACAAAACTCGAGCAAAACAAAACATTGTTCTCAGTATTTAAAGAAGCTGACAAATACAAACAAGAAATCATACCACCTGACAAATATGAAGAAGAAGAAGAAAACACAACAAAAGCTATAAAACAAATGAAATCCAAACTAAAACTAGAACAGCAACGGACCATGATAAAACGATGGCAAGAAAAGCCCCTTCATGGCAAATACTGAACTAAAGTAAATGCAAAAGAAATAGACAAAGAAAAACCCCAGCAATGGTTGAGAAGCTCAGGACTCAAAGCAGAGACAGAGGGATTTTTAATTGCAGCACAAGACCAAAGCCTCCCCACCAGAAATTACCAAAAAACATGTAATGAAAAGAAATATAACAAGTAACTGCAGAATATATGGAGATGGACAAGAAACAATAAATCATATTATCTCTGGCTGCCCAGTCCTGGCTAAGAAGGAATATATTCAGACACGACAGAGTTGGGAGCTACATACACTTGAAGCTATGCCAGAAAACGAGAAAGCAACCATACTCTGGGATATGCCGATACACATAAGACACAACACACACAAATGAAAGAGAAAAGTAACTGCAGAATATGTGGAGATGGACAAGAAACAATAAATCATATTATCTCTAGCTGCCCAGTCCTGGCTAAGAAGGAATATATTCACAGACATGACAGAGTTGGAACCTACATACATTGGAAGCTATGCCAACATTATGGAATAACAACAGAAAAAAGATGGTATAGGCACACACCAGAAAAGTCACAGAAAACGGAAAGCAACCATACTCTGGGATATGCCGATACACACAGATAGAGAAATTAAGGCCAACAGACCAGATATAGTTGTCAAAGACCATGAAGAAAAAAAATGCTTTCTAATTGATGTATCAATACCGGCTGATGACAACGTTTCTCTAAAAGAAATGGAGAAACTCTCAAAATACAAAGACCTGGAAATAGAGGTAACTAGAATGTGGAATCTGAAAACAGAAACAATTCCTATCATAGTAGGTGCATTAGGCATGATAAAAAATATTCAGACAAATACATAACAAAAACACCAGGACTTACAAACACATATAACATACAGAAAATTGCACTACTAGGCACTGCACACATCCTACGCAGAACACTTTCCATACAATAACCATCTGAGCATCACAACAAATCACAGCAATACCCAAGGCACACAGAGCTGCGCTCGGTAGTGAAGTGAAAGCACGCTATAAAAATAAAACTACTAAATAATAATAATTATAATGCTAATATATAATAATAATAATAATAATAATAATAATAATAATAATAATAATAATAATAATCATAATATTAAATAATAATAATATAATAATTATAATAATAATAATAATAATTATAATAATAATGACAACAACAATAATAATAGTAATAATAATAACAATAATAATAATAACCACAGCAACAAAAATAATAATAGTAATGACAACAACAATAATAATAGTAATAGTAATAATAATAATAATAATAACCACAACAACAGCAACAACAACAACATCAACAACAATAATAATAATAATAATAATAATAATAATAATAATAATAATAATAATAATAATAATAGTTTGCCGACCCTATTTCTTTGTGTTACATTGACTCTTTGCTTTCCGCCTGTTCCGCATTATCTTCTTAGTATCTTAATCTTCACACTTCCCTTCGGTTTGGCGCGCATTCATAATCACCACCGACGTCATAATCTTCCTCTTCCTTGTCTCCTCTTCTTCTTCTTCCTCATCATTATCATATTGATTATCATGATGATGATGATGATCATCATCATCATCATCGTCATCGTCATGGGTATCATCCTTATATTTTCCCAGTCAAATTTTGAAATAATTTTCGTTCAAGCACATTCTTTGCAATATATATCCATACATATATTTGACTTGTTTCAGTCTTTAGGCGACGACCATGCTGGGGCACCTCTTTGAAGAATTCTTTTATATGTTTAAGGCCTGGTACCGGCGTGGCTGTGTGGTAAGAAGTTTGCTTCCCAGTCACATGGTTTCGGGTTCAGTCCCTCTACGTGCCATCTTGGGCAAGTGTCTTCCACTGTAGCCTCGGGCCAAACCAAAGCCTTGTGAGTGGATTTGGTAGACGGAATGTGTGTGTGTGTGTGTATGTGTGTGTGTGTGTGTGTGTGTGTGTGTGTGTGTGTGTGTGTGTCTGCCATCGCTTGGCGTGTGTGTGTGTGTGTCTATTTGTTTGTTTGTTTGTGTGTGTAAAAATGCATGCGTGTAGCACCCGACCTGGGTCCTTCAGCTGGTAATCCGAACCTTACTTTCCGTTTGAAATATATTCACCGTGTGAATATTCATTGAAATATAAAATGAAAGTTCGAAGAAGAAAAAAAAACTAATCCATATGTTCTTTTGTTTAAGAAAAAATGTGAGTGACACGTGCAAAAAACGGCTGCTTTAAGCTCACGTTTTTGATATCCTGGTTCTCATGAGAATATTCTAAACATCTTAAACTTCATACGTGAGAAAATATTTTAATAACGTTCTTGTAAAATTGCTTGATTATTTAAGCAATGATTTGAAGCAATACTTTCATTAATGCTTTCAAGTCGTACGTACGTATGTATGTATGTATGTACGTATGTATGTATGTATGTATGTACGTATGTATGTATGTATGTATGTACGTATGTATGTATGTATGTATGTATGTATGTATGTATGTATGTATGTATGTATGTATGCATGCATTTAGGTATGTATGCATTCATGTATGTATGTATATATGTATGTATGCATGTATGTATGTGTGCGTATATGTATGCATGTGTGTATGTATGTGTGTATGTATGCGTGCATATATGCATTCATGCATACATGGATGTATGCATGCATGTATATATGTATGCATGTGTGCGTGTATGTATTTATGCATTTATATGTATGTGGGATACACACATATACATATATACGTATGCACACACTCATACGCACACACAGCTAGTCAGTGTGAGCGTTTGTGCATGTGTGTGTATATATATATATATATATATATATATATATATATATATATATATATATATATATATTATATATATGCACATTGGCACATTGAAATATACAGTCAGTGTGCATTTACGCGCATGTGTCTGTGTTTACATGGGAAGCGGGCACGTGCACGCGCGTTCATCTTCGAGGAACTGTGGCAATTCACACAGTTTCGAAATAAATCAGGATTTCGATAATATGATTACTCTTTTACTCTTTTACTTGTTTCAGTCATTTTGACTGCGGCCATGCTGGAGCACCGCCTTTACTCGAGCAACTCGACCGCGGGACTTATTCTTTGTAAGCCCAGTACTTATTCTATCGGTCTCTTTTGCCGAACCGCTAAGTTACGGGGACGTAAACACACCAGCATCGGTTGTCAAGCAATGCTAGGGGGACAAACACAGTAGACACACAAATACACACATACATATACATACATATATACGACAGGCTTCTTTCAGTTTCCGTCTACCAAATCCATTCACAAGGCATTTGTCGGCCCGGGATTATAGCAGAAGACACTTGCCCAAGATGTCACGCAGTGGGACTGAACCCGGAACCATGTGGTTGGTTAGCAAGCTACTTACCACACAGCCACTCCTGCGCATATAGATTGTTTATTTTTAAAATGACATTGTAGGGTAAGTAGCAGAAGCCGGATCCGGTCAGTTTGAACATGGAACAGGGGGAACATTTGGACCAGATATTGCCGGTTTGAATGCTAAAAACAATTAACATTGTAGGGTAGGTGTGAGAAGTTGGATCTGGTCAGTTCGGGCATAAAGCAGGTAGAATATTTGGGTCGGATATAGCCGGTTTAAATGCCAAAAACAACTGACGTTGTAGGGTAGGTGTGAGAAGTTGGATCTGGTCAGTTCGGGCATAAAGCAGGTAGAATATTTGGAGCGGATATGGCCGGTTCAAATGCTAAAAACAATTAACATTGTAGGGTAGGTGTGAGAAGTTGGATCTGGTAGGTTCGGGCATAAAGCAGGTAGAATATTTGGGTGGGATATGGCCGGTTTAAATGCTATAAACAATTAACATTGTAGGGTAGGTGCGAGAAGTTGGATCTGGCAGGTTCGGGCATAAAGCAGGTAGAATATTTGGGTGGGATATGGCCGGTTTAAATGCTATAAACAATTAACATTGTAGGGTAGGTGTGAGAAGTTGGATCTGGTCAGTTCGAGCATAAAGCAGGTGGAATATTTGGGTCAGATATGACCGGTTTAAATGCTAAAAACAATTAACATTGTAGGGTAGGTGTGAGAAGTTGGATCAGGTCGGTTCGGGCATAAAGCAGGTAGAATATTTGGGTCGGATATGGCCGGTTTAAATGCTAAAAACAATTAACATTGTAGGGTAGGTGTGAGAAGTTGGATCTGGTAAGTTCGAGCATAAAGCAGGTGGAATATTTGGGTTGGATATAGCCGGTTTAAATGCTAAAAACAATTAACATTGTAGGGTAGGTGTGAGACGTTGGAACTGGTCAGTTCGGGCATAAAGCAGGTACAATATTTGGGTCGGATATAGCCGGTTTAAATGCTAAAAATAATTAACACTGTAGGGTAGGTGTGAGAAGTTGGATCTGGTCTGTTCGGGCATAAAGCAGGTAGAATATCTGGACCGGATATAACCGGTTTGAATGGGAAAGGGTTTAGCAGACACCATGTTGTTTTGTCTCACACAACACTATTTGTACATAATTATACACGTATCCATTGAGATTAATATTTGCATAATTATTAAGGCAAAATATAGTTTTGTATTATAACCATCCACAAAAATGAAAGTATGTATGTAGAAGTGGAGGGTTTTTCGGTTATAAATTTAATTTTGTTTGTTTCATTTCTTTGTATTATTAACGAGTGTAATTTAATTTATTTTAATTTAAGTTTTGAAAAAAAAAAGAAAAAAACGGTTTGGCAACTGTTAAAAACGTGTTGGCAACACTTAAGAACATGTTGGCAATATTTTTATTAGATAAGGATAAATATGATTGTTGATTTATTTTTCCTTTTCAGAATTGATAATGAAGAAAGGAAATTTTTAAAACTTATTTTATTATTTTAAAAGGATTTTGATGGATAAATATTTGTTTCTTTACTTAAAATAAGGAATAAGTGGAAATTTTACCTATTTCTTTACTATCCACAAGGGGCTAAACACAGAGAGGACAAACAAGGACAGACAAACGGATTAAATCGATTACATCGACTCCAGTGCGTAACTGGTACTTAATTTATCGACCCCGAAAGGATGAAAGGCAAAGTCGACCTCGGCGGAATTTGAACTCAGAACGTAACGACAGACGAAATACGGCTACGCAGGTCGCCCAGCGTGCTAACGTTTCTGCCAGCTCGCCGCCTTTGATGGATAAATATTTCAGGTACACTGGCGTTGCTGAGTGGTAAGAACTTTGCTTCCTAACTGCGTGATTCGATTCTAATAAATCAGTGGTTATCGACCATCTTTTTGCCCATGGACCCTTTTGATTGTTGGTTTCTCTATTGGACCCTAATTAGCGTTTAATATTTCAAGAAGTCTTATATTTTTATACTTAAATATTATTAGGAATTGTATAAAACAAGTAAAAATATTTTGTGTAGTTTAGAAGCGAAACCAGTTTATTGCACATAAAGTTAAAGAAGCCCGTCGTATATACATGTGTATATGTATATATTTATGATTGTGTGTGTGTGTCTGAGATTGTCCCCCGGCCATCGTTTGACAACCGATGCTGGTGTGTTTATGTTCGGCTAAAGACACGAATAGAATAAGTACTAGAATCACAAAGAATAAGTCCTGGGGTCGATTTCTTCGACTAAAAATCCACTTTAAGGCGGTGCTCCGGCATGGCCGCAGTCAAATGACTGAAACAAGTTAAAGAAGAAACAGCGGAATTTGAATTCAGATCGTAAAGAACCGGAAGAAATATCGCTAAGGATTCCCCGACCCCTCCCGACTCGCTAAATTATTCTACCAGTTCACCGCTTTTTCTGGTCTCTTAAAAAAAGTCAATATAATACCGGGACCCCTCTCCCTAACCTTGCTCCACAGCACTATAACTGTACCTGAATCCCTTCCAATTAATAACTCTCCAACATTTAATTTTTATTTCCCTTCCTTATTTTCTGATGTCTCGAATCTTTTTCATTTTGGTTGTTGTTTTCATTTAATTTCCCCAAAAAATTACACCAAATTCCTGGCGGCATTGTCTTCTTTCTTCTAATTATTCCGTAACATTTTGTTACACATTTCTGTTATTATCTTTCGTTTTCACCCTTTTTTTCCTTTTTGTCTCTTTCTTTCTTTCTTTCTTGCTTTCTTTCTTTCTTTCTTTCTTTCTTTCTTTCTTTCTTCTTTCTTTCTTCTTTCTTTCTTTCTTTCTTTCTTTCTTTCTTTCTTTCTTTCTTTCTTTCTTTCTTTCTTTCTTTCTTTCTTCCCGGGATTCCCCTCCCATAATTCAATCAATCATTTATCCTTATCTTTCTTTCCTACTTTATATACTTGATTCATCCATTTAAAATTCATTCAATACCAACTTTCGTTTGTTTCTTATTCACATAAATTTTCCTTCTTCGTTCTTTTATCTTTGAATTGTTCAATTTATTATTCATATTAAAAAAAAGGAGTTAGAGAGAACGCCAGATGAACTGACTGGCGGCATTTAGGTACGGCTTTTTTGTGTTATGAGTACAAATTCTGCCGCGGTCAACTTTGCCTTTTATCCTTTCGGAATCGACAAAATAAGTACCAGTTGAGCACTGGGTCAATGTAATCGACTTTACCCACCTCCCCTGAAATTACTGGTATGCGCCTATAGGCCAGAAGGAATGGAAAGGTGAGGGGTGTCTGTCTGAGGTGCCCTTGGCGTTCGGAAAGTCCGGGTTGTGAGAGGTTCCTTGGTTGCTCCTGAGTGTTATTGTTGTTGTTGTTTTTGGCACTTTATGCGCACTCTATGTAAATTCCCACTCCTTTATGTCGTATCGTCCTTTGTTTTTGCGTACAGCCCTTGTGGCTAATAAATAAAGAATTATCAGTATGAGGGCTGTTGGGCGAGAGATGATAAAAATAGGTGAAAAAAAGAAGAGGTGAGAGTAGAAGGGATATCGATATGTACACACACACACACACACACACACACACACACATTAGCACGCCACGGTATTAGCACGGTATTTCGTCTGCCGTTACGTTCTGAGTTCAAATTCCGCCGGAGTCGACTTTGACTTTCATCCTTTCGAGGTCGATAAATTAAGTGCCAGTGAAACACTGGGGTCGATGTAAACAGCTAGTTCCCTACCCCCACTCCAAGATTTCAGGCTTTGTACCTGTAGTAGAAAGGATTATTACTATTATTATTATTATTATTATTATTATTATTATTATTATTATTATTATTATTATTATTAAGTCGGCGAGCTGGCAGAAACGTTAGCTCGTCGGGCGAAATGCATAGCCGTATTCCGCCGAGGTCGACTTTGCCTTTCATCCTTTCGGGGTCGATTAAATAAGTACCAGTTACACACTGGAGTCGATGTAATCGACTTAATCAGTTTGTCCTCTCTTTGTTTAGCCCCTTGTGGGTAGTAAAGAAATAGAAATAGGTATTTCGTCTGTCTTTAGGTTCTTAGTTCAAATTCCGCCGAGGTCGACTTTGCCCTTCATCCTTTCGGGGTTGATTAAATAAGTACCAGTTACGCACTAGGGGTCGATATAATCGACTTAATCCGTTTGTCTGTCCTTGTTTACCCTCTCTGTGTTTAGCCCCTTGTGGGTAGTAAAGAAATAGAAATAGGTATTTCGTCTGCCGCTACGTTCTGAGTTCAAATTCCGCCGGAAAGTGAGGGTACAAAGGGAAGTGCTGCCCCACCATCAATACTTTTGTAGAAAGGTGAGTGAATGTAGCAAGGACGGCCCATGTGACTAGGCCTACTTTCTAAGTTCAAATTCCGCCGAGGTCGACTTTGCCTTTCATCCTTTCGGGGTCGATTAAATAAGTACCAGTTACGCACTGGGAGTCGATATAATCGCTTTAATCCGTTTGTCTGTCCTTGTTCGTCCCCTCTGTGTTTAGCCCCTTGTGGGCAATAAAGAAATAAGAAGAGCTTAAATTGAAATCGATCAATATGTGAAACATACTGGATATCAGATCGAAGATACGAAGACATCTGACATGGAAGAGTTGCATTGGTCCGGGTCAGTCACCTAACCGATCTGATAGAACAAATCTACCACACGCCGTCCTATTATGTGTTTTCCCGGCATTAAAATAACTGTGGTCTGGGAAAGTTAGTCATGGTTTCTTTGTTAGCGTTATTCTCCTTTTTGCACACACTTTTCATGTAGTTAGTTACTCTTTTACTCTTTTACTTGTTTCAGTCAATTGACTGCGGCCATGCTGGAGCAACGCCTTTTCAGTCGAGCAAATCGACCCCGGGACTTATACTTTGTAAGCCCAGTACTTATTCTATCGGTCTCTTTTGCCGAACCGCTAAGTAACGGGGACATAAACACACCAAGCAATGGTTGTCAAGCAATGCTAGGGGGACAAACACAGACACACAAACGCACACACACATACACACACACACACACATATATATATACATATATACGACAGGCTTCTTTCAGTTTCCGTCTACCAAATCCACTCACAAGGCATTGGTCGGCCCGAGGCTATAGCAGAAGACACTTGCCCAAGATGCCACGCAGTGGGACTGAACCCGGAACCATGTGGTTGGTTAGCAAGCTATTTACCACACAGCCACTCCGTTAGTTAATTTTTTGGCTCAAAAAGCAAAAAGCAAGGCCATGTAGGGGGACATGGAGTTATGTACGGGGAGTTCAGACCATTTCTGGTCAAGAGAGACTTTGAACCGAGCGGTCGTCGGCATCTTCACTATCTCGCCCGGCAGCTTATTCCACGGATTCGCAACCCGGACGGAGAAAGCCCCTCTCCTTCGATTGAGATGAAATCGTCGCAGATAGAGATAATCCCACATAGGATCCCACCCCTCTCTTCCTTTCTTTCTTCTTCTTTCTTTCTTTCTTTTCCTCTCATTCTCTCTCACTCATTCTTTTACTTCGAGGTATCTCTGCAAATTCCAATCCTCCGTGCATTTTATGGCGAGTCGATACAAAACAGTAACCCGAATTTCCCGCCAAGGAGACATTGATAGGGATCTGGTTTTCTGGCCATCACTACTCAACCCCTTCGACAGAAACTCTGACACCTTTTCCAAAACTCGGTCGTATTCCACAACTGTGAAATCACACACACACACACACACTCTCTCTCTCTCACACACACACATGCACACTCTCTCTGTCGCACACATACGCGCTTTCTCTCTCACACACACACATGCACACACACTCTATCTCTCACACACTATCTCTCACACACACATACATACTCTCTCTCTCTCTCTCTCTCTCTCACACACACACACACACACACACACACACACACACACACGCACAAACGCATGCACATTCTCATAGTCTCACCCATACACACACTTGTACTCCTACGAATTTGCCGTTTAGTTATAAACAACTTTCACTTTCTATTTCCACAAACACACACATACACGCATACACGTACAAACGCACCCACAAACACACGCACGCGCATACACACTCTCACATGCGAAAACACACATCTTCTGTCACACGCGAAACAAAACACACATTCAAATTGAAACGATCTTTATAAGGAAAATCCTGGAATAAATTGGAAATTTCTCAATTTCCCGACTACAAAACGCGCGAAACGTCGTGGGAGAGGAAGAGATAGCGCGCATGCGCGATTGTGTCTAGAATATATTGGAAGAAGGTTCGAGAAACGAGAGTAGTAAACGAAAGTTGGAGAATTAAAGGAAAGCCTTTCTAAGGGATTCGAAGCATCAATAGACATTGGAATTAATTGGAAGAAAAGCTCAGGAGATAAGGAAACCGAGGAGAATGATAATGTGGGTGTGGGGTGGGGTGGGGGGAGATGAGTGGTGGGGGGGAGTGTGTGTGTGGGTGCATGAGTGTGTGTGTATGTGTGCGTGTGTGTGAGTGGATGCGTGAGTGTGCGTGTGTGAGGTTAGTGAGTGTGGTTGTGTGTGTGTGGGGGGGAAGTGGGAGAGATGAGTGGTGGGATGAGTGTGTGTGTTGGGGGGTGCGGAGTGAGTGTGTGTGTGTGGGGGTGCGTGAGTGAGTGAGTGTGTGTGCGTGTGTGTGAGTGGATGCGCGAGTGTGTGGATGCGTGAATGTGCGTGTATGAGGTTGGTGAGTGTGGTGGTGTGTGTGGGGAGTGAGTGTGGGAGATGAGTGGTGGGGTGAGTGTATGTGTGTGTGTGTGAAACTGTGTATGTGTTTGTGTGAAGCTGTGTGTGTGTGGGTGCGTGACTGTGTGTGTGTGTGAATGCGTGAGTATGCGTGTGTGAGGTTAGTGAGTGTGTTGGTGTGTGTGTATGTGTGTGTATGTGTGTGGGGGGGTGTGGGAGATGAGTGGTGGGGTGAGTGTATGTGTGTGTGGGTGCGTGAGTGAGTGTATGTGTGTGTGCGTGTGTGTGGATGCGTGAGTGTTCGTGTGTGAGGTTAGTGTGGTGTTTGGTGTGTGTGTATGTGTGTGGGTGAGTGTGGGAGATGAATGGTGGGGGTGAGTGTATGTGTGGGGTGCGTGAGTGTGTGCGCGTGTGTGTGGATGCGTGAGTCTGCGTGTGTGAGGTTAGTGAGTGTGTTGGTGTGTGTGTATGTGTGTGGGTGAGTGTGGGAGATGAGTGGTGGGGTGAGTATTTGTGTGTGTGGGAAACTCTGTGTGTGGGTGCGTGAGTGAGTGTGTGCGTGTGTGTGTGTGGATGCGTGAGGTTAGTGAGTGTGTTGGTGTGTGTGTGTGGGGGTGAGTGTGGGAGATGAGTGGTGGGAGTGAGTGTATGTGTGTGTGAAACTGTGTGTGTGGGTGCGTGAGTGAGTGTGTGTGAGTGTGTGTGTAGATGCGTGAGTGTCAGAGAGTGAAGTTAGTGAGTGTGTTGGTGTGTGTGTGTGGGAGGGTAGTGAGAGAGAGAAAGAGAAAGAGAGAGTGTGGAAAATAATGATAATTCTTTATTTATTAGCCACAAGGGCTGTACGCAAAATCAAAGGACGATACGCCATAAAGGAGTGGGAATTTACATATAGTGCGCGTAAAGTGCCAAAAACAACAACAACAATAACACTCAGGAGCAGCCAAGGAACCTCTCACAACCCGGACTTTCCGAACGCCAAGGGTCGATTAAATAAGTACCAGTTACGTTACTGGGGTCGATGTAATCGACTTAATCCCTTTGTCTGTCCTTGTTTGTCCCCTCTGTGTTTAGCCCCTTGTGGGTAGTAAAGAAACATATAGTTTCGTCCTGGGATGAGATCCAGGCAAGGTTAACTTTAATTTTTAATCCTTCGGAATGAAGGAATAAGGAGCAGATGTCGTTGCTTAATCCCTAAATCGACTTTAATCCGGTCGTCCTATGATCAAAGGCATTCCAGCTGTGACTATCGCTATTTATTTGCATGTATGCGTGTGCATGTGTGTGCGTATGTTTGAATACGCACATAGACACACGCGCACGCACACACTTCTTCATGTAAAATAGTAATGAATCAATTGTAGCATTATGCAATAAAACGTAATAAGGCGACGAGCTGGCAGAAACGTTAGCACGCCGGGCGAAATGCGTAGCCGTATTTCGTCTGCCGCTACGTTCTGAGTTCAAATTCCTCTGAGGTTGACTTTGCCTTTCATCCTTTCGGGGTCGATAAATCAAATACCAGTTACGCACTGGGATCGATATAATCAACTCAATCCGTTTGTCTGTCCTTGTTTGTCCCCTCTGTGTTTAGCCCCTTGTGGGTAATAAAGAAATAGGTATTTCGTCTGCCACTACGTTCTAAGTTCAAATTCCTCTGAGGTCGACTTTGCCTTTCATCCTTTCGGGGTCGATTAAATAAGCACCAGTTACGCACTGGGATCGATATAATCAACTCAATCCGTTTGTCTGTCCTTGTTTGTCCCCTCTGTGTTTAGCCCCTTGTGGGTAATAAAGAAATAGGTATTTCGTCTGCCACTACGTTCTAAGTTCAAATTCCTCTGAGGTCGACTTTGCCTTTCATCCTTTCGGGGTCGATTAAATAAGCACCAGTTACACACTGGGGTCGATATAATCAACTCAATCCGTTTGTCTGTCCTTGTTTGTCCCCTCTGTGTTTAGCCCCTTGTGGGTAATAAAGAAATAGGTATTTCGTCTGCCACTACGTTCTAAGTTCAAATTCCTCTGAGGTCGACTTTGCCTTTCATCCTTTCGGGGTCGATTAAATAAGCACCAGTTACACACTGGGGTCGATATAATCAACTCAATCCGTTTGTCTGTCCTTGTTTGTCCCCTCTGTGTTTAGCCCCTTGTGGGTAATAAAGAAATAGGTATTTCGTCTGCCACTACGTTCTAAGTTCAAATTCCTCTGAGGTCGACTTTGCCTTTCATCCTTTCGGGGTCGATTAAATAAGCACCAGTTACGCATGGGGTCGATATAATCAACTCAATCCGTTTGTGTCTGTCCTTTTTGTCCCCTCTGTGTTTAGCCCCTTGTGGGTAATAAAGAAATAGGTATTTCGTCTGCCACTACGTTCTAAGTTCAAATTCCTCTGAGGTCGACTTTGCCTTTCATCCTTTCGGGGTCGATTAAATAAGCACCAGTTACGCACTGGGATCGATATAATCAACTCAATCCGTTTGTCTGTCCTTGTTTGTCCCCTCTGTGTTTAGCAGCCCTTGTGGGTAATAAAGAAATAGGTATTTCGTCTGCCACTACGTGCTAATTCAAATTCCTCTGAGGTCGACTTTGCCTTTCATCCTTTCGGGGTCGATTAAATAAGCACCAGTTACACACTGGGGTCGATATAATCAACTCAATCCGTTTGTCTGTCCTTGTTTGTCCCCTCTGGTGTTTAGCCCCTTGTGGGTAATAAAGAAATAGGTTTTCGTTCTTCTGCACTACGTTCTAAGTTCAAATTCCTCTGAGGTCGACTTTGCCTTTCATCCTTTCGGGGTCGATTAAATAAGCACCAGTTACACACTGGGGTCGATATAATCAACTCAATCCGTTTGTCTGTCCTTGTTTGTCCCTTCTGTGTTTAGCCCCTTGTGGGTAGTAATGAAATACATATATATATACATACATACAACGAGCTTCTTTCAGTTTTCGTCAACCACATCCACTCACAAGGTTTCTGTCGCCCCGGAAACGTACACACACACACACATATGTATTAATAGTTACACAGACAAACGTATATTCACATACACACGCATACACACGCGATGTGTGTGTGTGTGTGTGCGTGCGCGCGCGTGCAAGAAGAAGGAAAGAAGGTGCGTTTGTGTGTGCGTGGGTGGATGCACATTTCTACACGTATAGACGCTATAGTTGACTGGTGCACGTGCACCAATCCGTGCAGGTGCATTGCATGTTCACGCCCTTCCCGCCCAAACCGAAGCAACTACAACCCAAGGAAGAGGTACTCAACCTGGTAAAAATAGAAGCTAAATCTCTTTCAATTCACTGACAGTCAAGTTTGGAAAAAAAAAAAACAACACAAAACAAAAATGGAAGGTAGGACTCATTGTCTGTTGTAGTCCTAAATAGACAATGCCTGATTAAACAAGTACTACAACTATCTGAGCCGAAATTAGATGTCTGTAATACCCATACTCATGGTGAATTTTTCATCTTCCATCACCCAAAATTGGAAAATCTCATCAATTTGTCCGAAAAAACTCCCATTTTTTAATGTTTTTTCACAGTATATTGACTTTCATTCCTATTTTTTGCAATTAATTTAATATTCATTAAGTTAAAGAAAATAGTTGTATTTACTGTATATTTCTACTATTCCTTGTGAAATTTGAGTCTGCTATCTTCAATAATAAATTATATTATAAGCAATTTTCTACCCCGTCCTCAATAAGGCCAACATGGAGGATTTCGATAAAAATCTCGGTAATAGACAAATATTCCCAATGGTTACCTGTGTATCACATATTTCCACTTTTTATAGCCTCGAGACTCATCTTTACCTATAAAAAAGCTGTTGTCCTAATTACCTGACAGGTTGTGCGAATGACAACAAGTGAAAATGTTATCCCCATAGACCCAGGAACAATGTGGTACCATCAAACTTAAGTTGCTGGGGGAGGGTTGCAACCAAATCAATAAATAGGGCCCTTTTTGGATTTGGCCCACCGACTATAAAATACACATTTTATAATATAGTTATATATGCATACGTGTGTGTGTGTGTGTGTGTGTGTGTGTGTGTGTGTGTGTGTGTGTGTGTGCATGTGCGTGCGTGTGGGTGTAAAAATTCAATTCGTAGTTTGTTTTAAAAAGCCTGTCTTCGGGTATTACCGCTAGGCATTTCGCCCGGCGTGCTAATGATTCTTTCCTACTCTAGAAACAAGGCCCGAAATTTGGAGGGAGGCAAGCCAGTCGATTGTATCGACTCCAGTACGCAATTTATCGACCCCTAAAGGATGAATGGCAAAGTCGACCTTGACGGAATTTGAACTCAGAACGTAAAGACAGACAAAATACTTATTTCTTTATTGCCCACAAGGGGATAAACATAGAGAGGAAAAACCCCGAACGTAACGGCAGACGAAATACGGCTATGCATTTCGCCCGGCGTGCTAACGTTTCTGCCAGCTCGCCGCCTTCATATGTATATATATGTGCGTGTGTGTGTGTGTGTGTGTCTGAGGATGTCCCCTACTACCGTTTGACAACCGGTGTTGCTGTGTTTACGTTCCCGTAACTTAGCGGTTCGGCAAAAGAGACCGATAGAATAAGTACCAGGCTTAAAAAAAAAAAAATAAGTACTGTGGTCGTTTCATTCCATTAAAAATTCTTCAAAGCCGTTGCCCCAGCGTGGCCGCTGTCTAATGACTGCAGCAAGAAAAGAGAATAAGAGAATAAGAGAATACGTTTGCGAACATGTGTGTATGCGTATGTGGGTGTACCTGTATGTATATGTGGAAGCGCAATGGCCCAGTGGTTTGGGCAGCGGACTCGCGGCCATAGGATCGCGGTTTCGATTCCCAGACCGTGCGTTGTGAGTGTTTATTGAGCGAAAACACCTAAAAGCTCCACGAGGCTCCGGCAGGGGATGGTGGGGATCCCTGCTGTACTCTTTCACCACAACTTTCTCTCACTCTTTCTTCCTGTTTCTGTTGTACCTTGTATTTCAAAGGGCCGGCCTTGTCACTCTCTGTGTCACGCTGAATATCCCCGAGAACTACGTTAAGTGTACACGTGTCTGTGGAGTGCTCAGCCACTTACACGTTAATTTCACGAGCAGGCTGTTCCGTTGATTCGGATCAACTGGAACCCTCGTCGTCGTAACCGACGGAGTGCTTCTATCCACCTGTATGTATATACGAATATACTCTTTACTCTTTTACTTGTTTCAGTCATTTGACTGCGGCCATGCTGGAGCACCGCCTTTAGCCGAGCATATCGACCCTGGGACTTATTCTTTTGTAAGCCCAGTACTTATTCTATCGGTCTCTTTTTGCCGAACCGCTATGTGACGGGGACGTAAACACACCAGCATCGGTTTTATTTTTTTATTATCTCTGCCTATCTCACTCCGCCTAGCTCACTCTATCTCCGCCTATCTCACAGTCTCCCAGGTGTTTTAACACCCGGCATTATTGGGAAATCTCCCAAAATTCTATTCCGCCTATCTCCACCAATCTCCGCCAGTCCCCGCCAATCTCCGCCAATCTCACTCTATCTCCATCTATTTCACTCTCTCCCAGGTGTTTTAACACCCAGCATTATTGGGAAATCTCCCAAAATGCTATTCCACCTAACTCCACCTATCACCGCGTATCTCCCCGTATCCCCGCCAATCTCTGCCTATCACCGCAAATTTCCGCCAATCTCCGCCCATCTACGCCAATCTCCCTCTCTCCCTCTCTCCCGGGTATTTTAACACCCAGCATTATTGGGAAATCTCCCAAAATGCTATTCCGGCAATCTCCGCCAATCTCCATCAATCTCCGCCAATCTCCACCTATTTCCGCTTATCTCACTCTCTCTCCGCCTATCTCACTCTATCTCCGCCTCTCTCACTCTTTCTCCGCCTCTCTCACTCTTTCTCGCCTCTCTCACTCTATCTCCGTCTATCTCACTCTATCTCACTCTCTCCCAGGTCTTTTACCACCCAGTATTATTGGGAAATCTCCCAAAATGCTATTCTGCCAATCTACGGCTATCTCCGCCAATCTTCGGCTATTTCCTGCTATCTCCGGCAATCTCCGGCAATCTCCGGCTATCTCCAGCAATCTGCTTTTTCTGACAAATTGACATTTCCCCATCATATAAGACTTATATCTGATGTCTTCGTGAACATCATTTCTGACTGTTCTTCTGACATATGGAGATCTTTTGCAATTGACCTCATGGACTTTCTGAGATTGCAATCAATGGTCAGTTGAACTTGTTGGATAAATTCAAGTGTTCTGAGGATTTCAGAGCGTTTAGAATGCTTTTTATACTTTGATACTAGTGATACTTTTCCATTTTCAGTCTCCAACTCCTTACAAACTTTGTGGACGAAAGAACTGTCAACTTTTAAAAATCGAGATATTTCTAAATCGCTATACTCAATCTTTATAACCACAATAACAGCATGCCTCTTCAGTTTTTGAGTAAGCTGAGGGTCTGATGTTATTATTTTCTGAAAGATTATACAGAGTTACCAAAAAATTAAGTAATGAACCCCAAAATGTAAGTCCTCAAATACCTTACGCATCCTGTATATATATATATGGGAGACCCCCTTCGGTCATGAATGACCATGGGATTGCACCCAGAAAGTTCCCCTTCTAGGCACAAGTCTATATATATATATACATACATACATACATACATACATACATACGTGTGGTAAGTAGCTTGCTAACCAACCACATGGTTCCGGGTTCAGTCCCACTGCGTGGCATCTTGGGTAAGTGTCTTCTGCTATAGCCCCGGGACGACCAATGCCTTGTGAGTGGATTTGGTAGACGGAAACTGAAAGAACCTGTCGTATATATGTATATATATATATATATATATATATATATATATATATATATATATATATATATATATATGTGTGTGTGTGTGTGTTGTGTGTGTGTGTGGTGTGTGTGTGTGTGTGTGTGTTTGTTCCCCTAGCATTGCTTGACAACCGATGCTGGTGTGTTTACATCCCCGTGACTTAGCGGTTCGGCAAAAAGAGACCGATAGAATAAGTACTGGGCTTACAAAAAGAATAAGTCCCCGGGGTCGAGTTGCTCGACTAAAGGCGGTGCTCCAGCATGGCCGCAGTCAAATGACTGAAACAAGTAAAAGAGTATATATATGTATACACGCTTTTATATTTTTAGTCGGCAAAAGTTACAAAAATAGAAATGAAAAAAAAAAAGAAATAAAAAGAATAAAAACTAAAATATATTTTAAAGTATATATTCCTGTTTTATCAAGTTCCCTTTCTCCTGTTATCATATATAACGACTAAACTCGCGCCAATCCAACGCCGCCACACCAAGAAGATTGCCCCAGACAGAATACTGGGAGAGGTTAAAAGAGCTGGGGCTGTGCTCCCTGGGGAGAAGCGGCATGCGCGCGCACGTGTTGTATAAGCGTATATTTGTGTATGTAAATAAGCATTTGCCTGTGTGTGAATACACCACTTTAAAAGTATGTGAATAAATAAATATAAATACTGTATGTTTAAATATATGAATATATATTTAAATATATATTTAAATATATACGTATGCTTTAAATATGTCTTTGTCGCAGTTTTTTGTTTATTCCTTTTTATATTTATTTATTTTATTTTATTCGTCAAAGGAAATTTTTTGAAAAATATGGAATTACTCAAAGATAAGAATTAATGATTGTATTAAGATATGACGTCATTGTGCCCTGCACCTGACACAAGCCAAATATAAAATCCAATGAACTGAAGTTCTGTTGGGTCGCTTCATCTGCTAAAAATAGCAACCAAATCTCCTTCAGGGTCTTACTTTATAGCATCGGGAAAGGATATGAGCAGTGTATGCAAGGGTGTAAGTCTAGACATATACTTTAACGGATAATAAACCGGATGGTAACGGGGTTACGGCCTTGGGAAAAGCATTCCATTAAACGGGACCAGCGTTGGATTAACCATTAAGCAAAATAAGTACGCGCTTAGGGCATCAAGTGAAGTGGCGGTGGGGGGGGGCACCATAGAAACAGTAAATGGATTACGGCACAAAAGAAATCACATTAAACTTACTCTTTTACTCTTTTACTCTTTTACTTGTTTCATTCATTTGACTGCGTCCATGCTGGAGCACTCCTTTAGTCGAGCAACTCGACCCCAGGACTTATTCGTTGTAAGCCCAGTACTTATTCTATCGGTCTCTTTTGCCGAACCGCTAAGTGACGGGAACATAAACACACCAGCATCGGTTGTCAAGCATTGCTAGGGGGACAAACACAGACACACAAACACACACACGCATATATATATATATATATACATATATACGTGGGCTTCTTTCAGTTTCCGTCTACCAAATCCACTCACAAGGCTTTGGTCGGCCCGAGGCTATATAGTAGAAGACACTTGCCCAAGATGCCACGCAGTGGGACTGAACCCAGAACCATATGGTTGGTAAGCTAGCTACTTACCACACAGCCACTCCTGCGCCTATTGTTAAAGTAATATTCTTTTCTAGATATATACCGACCCCGAAAGAATGAAAGGCAAGTTGACCTTGGCGGAATTTGAACTCAGAACATAGAGATGGGTGAAATGTCGCTAAGCAAATCGACACTAGGCGCAGAAGTGGCTGTGTGGTAAGTAGCTTGCTTACCAACCACATGGTTCCGGGTTCAGTCCCACTGCGTGGCACCTTGGGCAAGTGTCTTCTGCTATAGCCTCGGGCCGACCAAAGCCTTGTGAGTGGATTTGGTAGGCGGAAACTGAAAGAAGCCTATCGTATTTATATGTATATATATATATGTATGTATGTGTATATATATGTATATATATATGTATGTATGTGTATATGTTTGTGTGTCTGTGTTTGTCCCCCTAGCATTGCTTGACAACCGATGCTGGTATGTTTACGTCCCCGTAACTTAGCGGTTCGGCAAAAAGAGACCGATAGAATAAGTACTGGGCTTACAAAAGAATAAGTCCCGGGGTCGATTTTTTTTTTTTCTTTACTGCCCACAAGGGGCTAAACACAGAGGGAACAAACAAGGACAGACAAACGGATTAAGTCGCTTATATCGACCCCAGTGCATAACTGGTACTTATTTAATCGACACCGAAAGGATGAAAGGCAAAGTCGACCTGGGCGGAATTTGAACTCAGAACGTAGCGGCAGACGAAATACCGCTAAGCATTTCGCCCGGCGTGCTAACGTTTCTGCCAGCTCACCGCCTTCGGGGTCGATTTGCTCGACTAAAGGTGGTGCTCCAGCATGGCCGCAGTCAAATGACTGAAACAAGTAAAAGAGTCAAAGAGAGAGAGTAAACAATATAACAATAAGAAAAGGAATTACAGAGACAGAAAGCTGAGCTGAGCTGAGTTTGAGTGACGTAATTAAACTAATTAAAATTGGCAAGTGTAAATTGATTAATGAAATATATATATAAAAAAAAAAAAATTATATTTTTGAAAAAAAATTTTTGAACTTTGTGAAAATGGGCGCTGCTCCATCTTCTCTGTTATCAGTCCGACATTTTTATTCTGGAAAGCAGAAAGGTAATGTGTGTGTGTGTGTGTGTGTGTGTGTGTGTGTGTGCTATATATATCATACGTATTTGCATACATGTGTAAATATAGATCCATAGCAATATCTGTATATCTATCTATCCATCTATTTATCTATCTGCATGTGTGTGTGTATGTGTGTGTATAAATATATTTAATATATATGTATATATACATGTGCATGTATATGTGTGTTTCTGTATGTATGTATATATATATATATATACTCTTTACTCTTTACTCTTTTACTTGTTTCAGTCATTTGACTGCGGCCATGCTGGAGCACCGCCTTTAGTCGAGCAAATCGACCCCAGAACTTATTCTTTGTAAGCCCAGTACTTATTCTATCGGTCTCTTTTGCCGAACCGCTAAGTAACGGGGACATAAACACACCAGCATCGGTTGTCAAGCAATGCTAGGGGTACAAATACAGACACACAAACATGCACGCACACACACACATATATATACATATATATGACAGGCTTCTTTCAGTTTCCGTCTACCAAATCCACTCACAAGGCTTTGGTCGGCCCGAGGCTATAGTAGAAGATACTTGCCCAAGGTGCCACGCAGTGGGACTGAACCCGAACCATGTGCTTGGTTAGCAAGCTACTTACCACACAGCCACTCTTGTATATATACTTTATTTAAAGCAGCAGAAAATTCAACAAAACCCCTTACTCTGAGTTTCACGTTCCCGTTCGTCGGACAGGGAACGTGAAACTCAGAGTAACAGGTTTTGTTGAATTTTCTGCTGCTTTAAATAAAGCATATTACTCTACCACTGGTATTTGAGTACTCTTTTTTCCACCTTGTTTCACATTTATGTGTTTACTCCGGTATATATATATATATATGCATACTTGGAAAATGATGCGTGGCGTTCGATCATATATTAATATAAATAATACATAAATATATGCATATATACTTACAAATTTTTTGCGGGAAGGGGCCAGTCGATTAGATCGACCCAGCACGTAACTGGTACTTAAGATATCGATCCTGAAAGGATGAAGGGCAAAGTCGACCTCGGCGGAATTTGAACTAAGAACCTAAAGACTCTACCACTGGTATTTCGTCTGCCACCACGTTCTAAGTTCAAATTCCGCCGAGGTTAACTTTACCTTTCATCCTTTCGGGGTTGATTAAATAAGTACCAGTTACGCACTGGGGGTCGATGTAATCGACTTAATCCGTTTGTCTGTCCTTGTTTGTCCCCTCTGTGTTTAGCCCCTTGTGGATAATGAAGAAATGAGAATCGTTAGCACACCGGACAAAATGCATAACAGCATTTCTTCCGGCTCTTGACATTCCGCGTTCAGATTCTTCTGCGGTCAACTTTACTTTTCCAAATTTCTTTTCTTTTTTTTTTGCTCGGTGTCGATAAAATAAAAAAAACAAAACAGTTGAGTGGCTGTGTGGTAAGTAGCTTGCTAACCAACCACATGGTTCCGGGTTCAGTCCCACTGCGTGGCATCTTGGGCGAGTGTCTTCTGCTATAGCCCCGGGCCGACCAACGCCTTGTGAGCGGATTTCGTAGACGGAAACTGAAAGAGGCCTGTCGTATATATGTATATATATATATATATATATATTATATATATATATATATATATATATATATGTATGTGTGTGTTGTTTGTGTGTCTGTGTTTGTTCCCCTAGCATTGCTTGACAACCGATGCTGGTGTGTTTACGTCCCCGTCACTTAGCGGTTCGGCAAAAAGAGAAAGTTAGAATAAGTACTGAGCTTACAAAAAATATAAGTCCCGGGGTCGAGTTGCTCGACTAAAAGGCGGTGCTCCAGCATGGCCGCAGTCAAATGGCTGAAACAAGTAAAAGAGTAAAAAGAGAGTATATGGGGAGGGTCGATGTACTTGTCTCGACCCAACCCCCATCCCCGCCCCCCCCCCCCCGCCTCGCCTCGCCTCGCCCGGCCCCCCAGTATCAATTTCAGGCCTTGTGCATATAATGGAAAGGGATTAATAAGGAACCGTTTCCTTTCCGTTCCTGCATCACTTTCTTGTAATCCTTTGACATGATGGGCACCGCCAGGAATCTATTTACCATTCTTGGCATTCCTCAATTCCTTAATTTCGCTTTTTGTTGATGCTGTTGTTGTTGTTTTTTCCGCTTTATTCTAATTTGTATGCAATCTCTTATTCCATTTCAAGGACTTTCTTTCTTTCTCCTTTTCTTTCTCTTT
>NC_043021.1:8547899-8555399 GCF_006345805.1 Octopus sinensis
GTGAAGTTATTTGATGTATAGTGTGTTTATTAGTCATGTTATATAATAAATAAGCGTATAGAATTTTGTTGTAGACATTGTCTGGTTGTCAATGATCAGTTTACAGAGTTTAACTTCAGACAGTCGAATAGCTATCTATCTATCTATCTATCTATCTATCTATCTATACACACACATTCGAACACACACGTACACACACAGTACACATACACACACACCACACACACACACACCACACACACACACACATATATATATATATACAGTATAGAATGCTATCAGCTGAGAGAGAGAGAGAGAGGGAAAGTTGTTATAATAAAAGCCAAAAGGCTTGTGGACTTTTATCACAATAATAATATAATAATAATAATAATATAATAATATATATATATATATATATATATATATCTATATATATATAATATCTTTACAAACAGTTACTCAAAGTTTCATGTCACCGATCGTCGGACAGTTGCGATGATATAAATATAATATAATCGTAGCTGTTCGACAAACAGTCGTGTGAAACTCTGAATAACAGTTTATGAAGCTGTTTTGGGGCTTTAATAAAGAGTATGTTATACTCCTTGATATACGAGTATTATCTTTTCATCTTGATTTGCATTTATGTACTCGCCCTTATGTGTGTGTGTATGTGTATGTGTATGTGCATATATATATATATGTATGTATATTTTATTGTATTTATATTTGTGTAACATTGTCCGTTTTTTTCCGTCCTTGTTTTTGTATACATTCGCTGCTTTCTTCCAAGGAATCTAATGCTCTTAACTTAGTATTTCCTTGGGGCTGGCCAGATTGGAGCAATCTTAAGAATAATCAGCCGAAATTGCGAGGATAATCTGGTGCTTGACTGAAGAAAGAAAATTTCGAATGACTCGTTCTTGTTTTCTTTGTATCGCCTATCTGGATGTTTTGTTGTCCCTTTTTGTATCACCGGATGTTTTGCGTTCTTGTCCCATTTTGTATTATACATATATATATGTATATATATATATATATATAATATATATATATATATATATTAATAATATATTATATATATATATATATATAATATATATTATATGTTATATGTATATATCTATATGCACATATATATATAGACCAAGACTCTAATATTACGTTACGCACCTTACACACACACACACACGTATATACACGTATTTTGCTATTTTCATGTTTGTAATACGTAAAAACTTAATTGGGACAAATTGAAAGTGTTCATTATCATGTATTACGACAACAGAGAATTCAATGGTTCTTGTACAAGCAGAATACTCCAGTTAAGTATTCCTTGTGTCTAAGAAGTGCATCAGCAACGCACAGCAGCTGAAGTGTACCAGTAAAAGGAACTAGCAGCTGAGCTGTACTTACCAGGTGTGGTATACTAAATAAAACTGTACCAGCTTATGTGTACGTGCGTAGTGTCATGTACCAGTCGAGGAGTAGCTACAAGCTGTGGTGCACGATATCATTGATCTATCACTTGAATTGTGTTTAACAGGACAAACCAATGAGAATATCAAATACATTTGATCACTGTGGAATGGAGAAAACCATGCAAGAATTTTCATAATATAATACCGTGTTTCTACAAATACAACTCACTCTTTGCCTTTCACTCCTCTCTCTCTCCATTCTCTCTTCCTCTCTAACACACAGAAAAAATGTATGGAATTGCCAATTATCACGGCTATATATATATATATATATATATATATAATATATAATATATATATGTATGTATGTATGTATGCATATATGCAGGAATATTATATATATATATATATACACACACATATGTTTCCACACATGCATATGTGTGTGTTGGTATATATATATATAACGATATCTATGTGTGAAACTATATGCAGATATGGATAAGTACGCGTATACTCGTGTATATAGATTCATGCACGTATATATGTATTAAGGTATCATATGATTATATACAAGCTTATTGAATTGCATAATGTATGTTAAATTATGTAAGTGTATAATTAACATTTTGATATATACATAGACATACACACATATACATTCATGTAGGTATATATGCATGTAGATGGATATGCATGTATGAATATATGTTATGTGTATTTCCACTATTCATATAAGTAACGCACACAGACATACATCCATATATATATATATATATATATATGTGTGTGTGTACACTCACACAGTACCACGGTTCACCTTACACACCACACATGTGGAATACAAGAAACAATTCCATAATAAAGCAAATTGGTGAAGTCCACGAAAGAGACTATATTTCACCAGTTCCCACAAAAACAAAAACAAAATAAAAAAACGTACGATGCTACACACACCTCAGGAACATAGGGATTGCATCAGGTGCTGCAGTAGAAACTCGCATCTAACTAATAATAATAATAATAATAATAATGATCGTTTCTACTATAGGCACAAAGCCTGAAATTTGGGAGGGGGGATAGTCGATTACATCGACCCCAGTATTCAACTGGTACTTATTTCATCGACCCGGAAAGGATGAAAAGCAAAGTCAACCTCGGCGGAATTTGAACTCAGAACGTAAAGAAAGGCAGGCAAAATGCTGCTAAGTGTTTGGCCCGGCGTGCTAACAATTCTGCCTGCTCACCGCCTTAAATAATGATGATGATGATAATAATAATAATAATAATAATAATAATAATAATAATAATAATAATAATAATAATAATAATAATAATAATATTAATAATGATAATAATAATAATGATAATAACGACGAGGACGATGAGGATGATAATGATGATGAGGATGATGATGATAATAACGATAATGGCTTTTAACATAGGCACAAGGCCAGAAAATTAGTTTGGGTTTGGAGTTTGTCGATTATATCTACCCCAGTATAAAACAAAAAAAAAAAAATTCTTTGCATTCATTAATTAATTCTTTGAACTTCTTATTTAATTAATTTATCATGTAAAAATATTCATACAAAGAAGAGGAATAATGAAGGTAGAAAAATTCGTGGTCTTTAAGATATATTTCTTTTTTATTTTATGAACTTATAAATGTATTTTATGGCATTATTCTGTAACATTTCTGTTGTTCTAATCAATGGATTTCCATGAAAAATGTTTCTCGAATAGTGAAGACTATCCCATGGCACCAACGTTGCAGATCTTTTTCTAAAAGCTCGATAATTTTGCCGCTCTTCATCCCACAAAAGGTATACGAGTGCTTCTCAAAGTTGTTGGTGAAAAGTTTTATATGGGTACCAGAGACAAAAGGACGGCAGGAGGCGATAGATGTGTCTAAACAGCTTTTTAATTTTAACTTTAAAAAAAAAAAAATTGAATGTAATAATATTATGATAAACCGCTTGTTAACCATAATCACAGCAACAGCAATGACAATAACAATAACAATAACAACAATAAGGATAAACTTCGAAATGAATAAATAAATAAATAAATAAATAAATGAACAAAACTGATTATACCATCTATGCGTGTAAATTCTAAACGATAAACAAATGTCTAATTTGACTGTAGAATTCAATAATAAAATTCTGTGGTTACTACTATATATGCAGGCTGTAGCATTAGGTAACGTCCTGTCTTGTTTGTGCACAACTATGTGTCCATATAGAGAAGTATTGAATTTTACAGAATCGTGTCAAGGGGGCGTTGAAAAAGTGTTGGTAAAAGAATAGGGCTGATAGATAAAATGTTTTGAGAAGCACAGTTGCATACAGCAGAATTTCTGACTATTAAACGCAGTTTTTGTCTAAATTTACTCACGTTTTCCTTGTAATTCTCACAACGAACGCGACCATTGCGCATAATTCGAATACTCTCGACAAAGCTAATATCTTCAACCCCACCCAACATTAGAGCACACCCGCCGTTACCAAACTTGGGTATTTCCTGGGAGTTCCTTTAGCAAACATATCAACCATTCTACTGCTCCACTCCTACCACCGCCTTAAACAACAAAATAACAATCTTAATTTTGCCAATGGCTCCGACGTGTGTCTTTCATTTTACTTATAAATGGTTTTCCCTTTGTGCTGAAAGAGACTTTTAAACAAACTGGGACGTCATCTTCACATACCTTTTGACGTCACATAGTGTACGGGCGATCACACACAGACATACGTAAATATGCACACACATTCATAATTGGACATCGACACAGTCTTGAGTAAGAAAAGGTCAGACACTAAAGAATATGAACAAACACAGACATATTTAGTTGCATCCAAAGTAGATAGGTTGGTAAGCATTTACGCATTTAAATGTATCATACATATAATACATTCATACATACACATATATATGCATGCATATGTGTATACATACATACATATACACACACGCACCCACACACATGTATAAATACATCCATAAATGTATAAACACACATGAATGTATATATATATATCTATATATAAATACTTGTATATTTATATACATATATATACATATGTGTATGCATATATTTATGTATTTATATAATATGTATATAAAGATGTATATATATATATATATATATATATTATATATATATATATATATATATGTCAGTCGATAACCTTATTGGGGTGATGTTCACCATTGAAGTCATTGTCTTCAAGTAGTGTATGTAGGGCAAGTTGGCCTGGTGGAGCCTCTCTGTTATTTTTCAGTCTAATATGTGTGTGCGTGATGTGTGTTTCTGCGTGTGTGTGGGTATATATAAAGTCGGGGTAATATATATATATATATATAAATATTTATGAATAACATTCGGTTTATAATTATTTATGCGTCATATAAGTTGCATACGCGATAAATATGTACACAAAAATATTTGTGTTAATGCATGTGTGCATTCTGTGTATATATATATGTATTTGTTTGCTTATATGAACGAATAGATATGTTGAACTGAGTGTGTAAAATTTATGAAATGCGTATATTATTTTTCGCTGTGTATGTTAAGGATTAATTTTAAAAAATCCGTTAATAAAAATCTAACCTCTTTTGTGATGCGTTTTGTATTTCAGAATTCGATTTTCATTTTTGATTTGTATCGGTCTTTCCCATTTTAAGATTCAATTTCGCATTCAGACATTGCTGTAAAATGCTTTATCTCGCTCACACTGGACGGCCAGGGCACGCGTTCAAGTTTAGGCTTGGGAGGCATATACTGGTAGAATTTTTTTTTGGTGTTTTTAGAAATTATTTATAGAGTAGTGTATTGATTCAATAAATTGATATATAATAATAATGACAATAATAATAATAACAAAATAATAATAATAATAATAATAATAATAATAATAATAATAATAATAATAATATAATAATAATAATAATTGTAACGTTCACAGCAACAACAACGGCAACATGAACAACTAAAAGTAACTGTACATAATCTAGTAAATTTTTGGCTAAAATGTTTCTTGGCAGCCATTTTATAATTGTCATTTAAATTAATTACTTGACGTTATATATCGTTAATTTTCTTAATTATAACTTCTGCTTGTCTAAAATATCAGTATCATTTATAATTAAGTTATTTAAAGGAAACAATATTTTATAATCATAATAACAACAATGATAATAATAATAATAATAATAATAATAATAATAATAATAATAATAATAATAATAATTAAAAAATACAATGGTAATAAATAAGTACTTAAGTGGGTTTTCAAGATTTAGGCAAGTAATCTTAAATGTTTTGCCCGGAGACACAACCCAGTTTTTGCAGCGTTTTACAACCTCACGATTCAAAAACCTAAAATCCGAAAATCCGACAGAGTGGTCACTCGACCATTGCGTATCCAATTAATAATAATAATAATAATAATAATAATATAATAATAATAATAATAATAATAATAATAATAATGATAAAACAAAAGGAAAACAGCTTAAACATAATCCGCAAAATCATATTTAATAAGTTCTGTGCTGCTAGCATTATATTTGAGTATTAAGCTATATAAAAAAGGGTGTAGTGTTTCTGTGGTTTATTCGATTTTCTTTCTTATCTTCACCCAGACAGTATATAATTATTGGGCCTAAATAGCTTTTAGGCTAAAATACCGCATGACTGTTTCCTCTACCAATTTAAACCAACTCTTTCTGACGCTCACATACGTTTATGGTTGTTTTGCGTTGTTTGAAGTGTTACACTCATAAATAAAGCGACAGCATGTTCAAGTCTCACGTAAACATATTGTGTTTTATACAAATCGTTTTTTTTTTTTTTTAATTTTCTTTCTCCGGTAAAAAGTTAAACTTAACTGAGGATGCAACACTTATAATAGATCAGTTTCTTGTCTATGATGAAAATCGTCTAATATCGATCACAGTCAATCTATCTGGAATAAAAAATACCAGCATGTATGTGTAAATTGCTTACTTATAGACAAGAATTCAACATTGAGGCAAAATTGCTTTCAACTCGCTCGGCAAATAATATAGACTCCAAAAAAAAAACAATTTAATTAGATATTTGAACTGTTCATGGCTGACAAATAACTAATTAGTCGAATAAATATTCCACATTTCCTTGTATAAATCCTTTTGTTTTACCGTTTCTTAGTTTATTGCTTAGTAATAGTTTATCTTGTTATATTGTAAACATCTCTCAGTGGCATCAACTATAAATGAAGATATTTCCATTTTCTTGGAACCCTTCATAATTTCCTTTAAGCGTTTAATTTAAAAATAATCTTTACCCATAACATTTTGCTTCTACTTGGCTTTGAATTTCTATAGTACATCTGAAATTTTGTGACACTCAAGTATTCAGTGTGTTTGATAAAAAAATAGTTATCGCCAATCTCGTCTGTTTGAAATATTGTAGTTATATGCAATATTATTATTATACGCCATGTTACAGCATCCTGCCGTTTGTTTAATTATAAGATATTCTGTGTGATTATCATTCTAATTTGGAAAGAATCTTCTACAGCAAACATTTATCCTTTATTTTTCGAGTTAAATACATCCTTTTGATTTCTCAGTTATTTTGGCTCAAAAAATATTGTATAAGCTAACGTTCGAACAGAATTTGGAGGTTTCAGACATTATAACTTCTCAAAAATTTCTTACTTCATGCGAAACACTTAAACCATTATTTCTCACCTTCTCATACTTACATATATGCAATATATATATATATATATATATATATATATATATTATATATATATATATATATATATATATATATATGTGTTTTATATATATGATGTTTATATATGTATGTATACAACCACATATACGCACACTTATAGGCGTTGTCTTTTTTTCTTTACATTAGTAAAACTGGACCAAAATTTTTCCTTGCTGAATTGTTCTCGAACACATCAAAATGAACAGACCGTGACACTCATAACCTCTATAAATATAAAACGGCCTAAAACCTTCTCAGTATGGATTACTAGGTTACGTGTAATATATATATACATATGTGTGTGTGTATGTCTGTATGTTA
>NC_043021.1:8562899-8570399 GCF_006345805.1 Octopus sinensis
TGGCGGCGGAGTTGGCGTCCACGGTCACAGCTGCACCTGTGTTGCTTTTCCCCCTTCTTCCCTCCCTCGTGAAGCTGTGGGGAAGGGAGTGTAAGGAAATCAACGTCGTAAAGCGTTGTCAAAGAGACCAGCGTTCTTTTAGAACAACGACTTCATGGCTTGAAGACACCAGAACAGAAATGGCTAAGAAAGCCCGAATTGGCATCTATAAGGGAAGTAACTCTCTAAAAATGCTTATATAGTTATTTCCCTTACAAACCCGAGCAACGCCGGGTGATACTGCTAGTTTAGTATAAAGAAAAACGAATCGATTTTACAGTTTTAAAATAAAACAATGAAATAACAAAGTTTAATTTAATTGTAGAATAAAGTAAGTTGATGTACTGTGAAACAGAGCCTGTCATGGTTTGATCAAAACTCTTTCCAGCAAAGAAGACTCTCCTTTACTCACGCATCAAATAAGTTTATCTCCCCTTTACTCACACAACACACGAATTTATCTCCCCCTTACTAACAACTCATACAAATTTATCTCCTCTTTACTAGTAATTCTCACAAACTCATTTCTTTTTAGTTGCCATAATAGAAGGCAGCTGAACTAATGCGGCATCTGAACTAATACCGATCTAAATATTCTGGTTCGTATTCTAACTCTACATATACGAAACAAAATTAAAGTTCTCGAGTAGGGGTGATGGGGAATGAGTTAGTCAGAGTATTCCAATATGACAGCTAGATTTTCCACTTTCGTTTTCCTTTGAATACCTTTCTAAAGGGGTTGTTTTACTCAAAATACCAGCACTAGTTAAATGTTTCTAAGATAACGTTGGCTCAGCACCTTTTAAAATACATAGTTTTTCTATATATTCTATAAGCAATCTCTGTGTGTTCGTGTGCAATGGTGAAACGTTTTATTCAATACATACCTATTTCTTTATTACCCACAAGGGGCTAAACACAGAGGGGACAAGCAAGGACAGACATAGGTATTAAGTCGATTACATCGACCCCAGTGCGTAACTGGTACTTAATTTATCGACCCTGAAAGGATGAAAGGCAAAGTCGACCTCGGCAGAATTTGAACTCACAACGTAACGCAGACGAAATACCTATTTCTATTTCTTTACTACCCACAAGGGGCTAAACACAGAGGGGACAAACAAGGACAGACAAACGGATTAAGTCGATTACATCGACCCCAGTACGTATCTGGTACTTAATTTATCGACCCCGAAAGGATGAAAGGCAAAGTCGAACTCGGCGGAATTTGAACTCACAACGTAACGACAGACGAAATACCGCTAAGCATTTCGCCCGGCGTGCTAACGTTTCTGCCAGCTCCATCACCAAGTGACATCTCCTCAATTTGTTCAGTCAATAATGTACCGAATTTAATTAGAATAAGTTTCCCGAGCGCTTACATAGGAAAGGTTCTACCCTACACGAGAACTTTAATTTAAAAGTATTAACACTTTTAAAAACGCGGGCTTTACTCGATATTTTTTGCTACACTCTTAACCTCAATGAACCAACGTTCAAGCACCAATAGAACCTCGGTATTAGATGAACCATAAACACACTATACCCCTGTTCATCTTCTACTTCCGTCTATGATTCCTCTAAATCTTGATACACTATAAAAAGTATTTTACGGAGTATTTCACTCATTAGTTGTTTACTTCACTTCCACTCCATATTGCCTGTAATATCCACAACCTTAAGGTACAATTTTCTCTTCAGTATACGACATTTAGCGTTATAAAGTATGCCCACGTTAATTCTCTAAACTTCACCCACAGCATCACCAACCAAAATATGAGTTCAGTCTAACTGCATGGAACTTTGGACAAGTGTACTCCCAGAAGTCGCTAAATTATTACGTTAAAAGACTCCAGCAAACAGCTATTGCTATAAAGTGTTACACCATCATACCACACAAAAGCTTTATAACTTTATAATTCTGCAATTATAACACAAGAAACATGTCTGTTTATATTTCCCAACACCTTGAAGCTTCGCACCAGGAGTGGCTGTGTGGTAAATAGCTTGCTTACGAACCACATGGTTCCGGGTTAAGTCCCACTGCGTGGCACCTTGGGAAAGTGTCTTCTACTATTGCCTCGTGCCGACCAAAGCCTTGTGAGTGGATTTGGTAGACGGAAACTGAAAGAAGCCCGTCGCGTGTGTCTGTGTTTGTCCCCCACCATCGCTTGACAACAGATGCTGGTGTGTTTACGTCCCCGTAACTTAGCGGTTCGGCGAAACAGACCGATAGAATAAGAACTAGGCTTAGAAAGAATAAGTCCCGGGATCGATTTGCTCGACTAAAAGGCGGTGCTCCAGCATGGCCACACTCAAATGACTGAAACAAGTAAAAGAGAGAGTCAAGGGGAGACTTCTATATATCTACTTCTTCAAAATTCCTCAAAAGGCCAAAATTCTTTGGCAGAAAAATCAAATACGTAATCGAGTGTGTCTATAAATATTTCTGACAATTTTTTCCCCCCTTTGTAAAAAAATGGCGTGAAGAAATCGGACGTAGATTATGACAAAGAATGGCACTTACCAAAAAAGTGTCACTTGTTGGTAACCCGGGGAGACTATGGATAGAGTTAGTACTTAGAAGACTAGGCCGCCGTTCCGTATCCGAATCGTCTGGTTCGTGGAGTGCATAGCCGTTGTTAATATAATATAGCATACTGCTGCGGTTTGAAGTTGCCAACACTGGCTGTGGAATAGTGTTGCGACGAGCATATGAAGTACTTGCAGAACTACTGCTACCTGCAATACTGGCAGCTGCTGCTGCTGCTGCCGCTGCCGCCGCTGCTGCCGCGGCTTTGTTTCGCGCCATTTTCACGGCTCGCCGACAGTTTAAGTTTTCGTCCATTGCTGAACTAATTGAGCTTCGTTGTCCGCTTTCAATGTCATTGTCATTGTCATTGTCGTCGTCGTCGTCGTCGTCGTCGCCGACCCTGTCTTCTTCGTCGTCGTCGTCGTCGTCTTCCTCTTCGTCTTCTTCCATGAGAATGCCGTTTGCCGTGTCATCGTTGTCGTCTTGATCGTCTTTCATTGCCTCTTCGAGGGCGCGGCCATAAAGATCATCTTCCGTGTCCCCTGCCACGTTACTCTTGCCCAACGTAGAGATGAGCATCAGTGACGCAAACGAGGAAATGGCTGACATGGCCACACCACGCCGGCCTTTTCCATCTGCCGTAACAAAAAAAAAAGAAAAGAAAAAGACAAAACAAATAATATTAAAAATCAAAACAAAAATACATCTACAAAAAAAATCGATTCAAAATATTATTATCAGTGAAGAATGATAAATATCTGAAATAAACTCGACTGCTCTCACAAACGAGAATATCAAAAATGAACCCGACCGCTCTTACAAATTAAGTAAAAAAAAAAAAACCCGAAAAACAATCCAAAATCCTTGTCCGGTACCCGATCGATCCCTATGGTAGTCATGGAATGTGAAGATGGGAGTGCGGACCGTGTTTGTAATACTATGTGTCGTCTGAAGTGGAAACAAGGACAGTTTTCTCTATGAAAGCCTTTTTCAGTCTATCCACTGATATAGTGTCTTTACGACCATTAAGGTCTATAGTGAAAAATTTACTCGTGCGTGAGAGAAAACGGAAAGGACCTGCATACGGTGCTGTTAAAGGAGGTTTAACAACAATTGCTGAGGATAAATTAAATTTATTATTGTTACAGAATGTGTTAGCGTTATTTAATTTCAGAACGGTTTTGCTGCCGTTTGTTTATGTAGTTTGAATTCTTTATCCATCAGTTTATTTAAATTAATAATAGAGAAATGGAAATAAAACTTTGGAAACAGCAACGCCGCCATAATTTACGTGGAAATCAGAAGCATGCTTTCAAGGGAGATAATCAGAGATCGTAATACTTCATGTAAAGTAAAGTAAATATTACAAATAATCCAGAATCCTTGTCCGGTACCGGATCGATCCCAAAATCAGTTCGTACCAGACACGAGGCCAAACATCCCTGAAAGTTTCATCCGAATCCATCCAGCAGTTCTTGAGATATCTTGTCCACGGACAAACAAACAAACAAACGCGGCTGGAAACAATGGCTCCACCTTAGCGAAGGCGGAGGTAATAATAATAATAATAATAATAATAATAATAATAATAATAATAATAATAACAATAATAATAATGAGAAGAAGAAGAAGAAGAAGAAGAAGAAGAAGAATTATTATTATAATAATAAGAATTATTATTATTATAAAAATTGTTATTATTATTATTATTATTATTATTATAAGAATTATTACTATTCTTCTTCTTTTTCTTCTTCTTCTTCTTCTTATTATTATTATTATATTTTCAGAAAAAAAGTTTCCTACTGTCGACTACCTATAGTGCCTATAGTCTCCAGTGAAAGGGTATTTAAGACTGAAGCCAATAAAAACCAACAAGGAACATCCATGAAGAAGATTCCCAGGAACACAAGGAGATTCCATATTTCAGTGATGTCAGCCTAGCAACTGAAAGCTAGTGCAGTAAGCGGGTGTACTACACTTCAAAACTCAGATTTCTCTCCTAAAAGCTAAAACAAGACAGTCTAGTAATAGTCCTATATTTATCGTTTTTAAACTACCATATGAAGATGAATTATCGAATGCTGTTTCAATGATTATTGTTCTTCCAGAAATTATTTGGGTATTTGTGTTTTTTCTTGTGGAGGCACATGGCCTAGTGGTTAGAGCAGCGGACTCGCGGTCGAGGGATCGCGGGTTCGAATCTCAGACCGGGAGATGTGTGTGTTTATGAGCGAAACACCTAAGCTCCACGCGGCTCCGGCAGAAGGTAATGGCGAAACTTCTGCTGATTCTTTCGCCACAACTTTCTCTCACTCTTTCCTCCTGCATCTTGCAGCTCACCTGCGACGGACCAGGGTCCCGTCCAGGTGGGGAACCTATACGCCAAGGAAATCGGGAAACTGGCTCTAATGAGCCAGGCGTGGCTCGAGAAAGAAGAAAAAATAAAAAAATGTTTTTCTTAATCCACACTCGCTGTGAAGGCATCAACATTGAGATTTTACTGACAATTTGGCTGAAAGAGTACATAATTTTCACACACATTTTATTTTGCATCTTTACTCATCATGTTCACATAAGTGAGACCATTTTAAAAGGAGCTGGCCATATTCTCAGCCTCGTAATGATAAAAGAAAAAGAAGACACAATTTATTAGAACTGAAGAAAGTACTTTGAAAAACTTCTGTGCAGACAGAATTCCAATTCAATCTGGCGAATACTTACAAAGACACGCGGTTATTTCATGTTCTGGGGCGCCTCTGCTTCTGCTAAGCGCTACAAGTAACTCTACATCTCTCTGAAACAAAATAGAAGATGCGAGTGATAAGGTAACAAAGCAATAAAAGATTATGAACAAAAATAAGTTGTTTAGGAGTAATGCCTCGTAATATCTCAACGTAATATCTCAATTTTCTCTTCAGTATACGACATTTAGCGTTATAAAATATGCCCACGTTAATTCTCTAAACTTCACCCACAGCATCACCAACCAAAATATGGGTCACATATTACCTCCAATGTAAGAAGAGCTGTGGGATTTGAAGCAATGTCTCTCAATAGTTTAACCGTTAAACAGAGTAACTGTCTTCATTTTGCATAGAGATAGAGAGTGCTGCTGTAGGTTGTGGTACGGTTTGAGTTGGAGTTAGAGTGTTGCCTGCTCCATTAGGTTGTTCTATACATATGTAAATATGTGTGTATGTGTGTGTGTGTGTGTGTGTGTGTGTCTGTGTATAGACACAAGAACACACATGGTCGTACCCCTACATTTAAACAGTTTCAGATTCACACATTTCCCTCATTCAGATGTGTACACAAAGCAATTACATAGATACAATCAGAGCAACAACAACAACAACAACAATATCGGTAGTTATGAATAAGAGCAAAAAGACCACGACCTTGATGTTAGTAAGGAGCGTTGTACAACCCATTATGAGGGTTTTGATTCCAGGTACTTACAGTGATTTCGTTTATCAGTGCCTGTAATTTAATGATTTTCATGTCTGCTTTTTTCTTGGATTTTCTAACGGTCATTATTTCTATGTGATGTTTCCTGTTGACTGTCATCAAGAAACCTGGAAAAAAAGAGAGGAAAAAAGGAAGATAGAGAGAAAATGCGTGAGTGTGAAAGTGAGTAGAAGTGTGGATGGCTAATTGGGGGAGAAATACAAAGAAAAAGCATGAAATGATAAGAAAGTAAGAGTGGTAGAAAACAATATATATATTTTTTTCTTTATTTCCCACAAGGGGCTAAACACAGAGGGGACAAACAAGGACAGACAAACGGATTAAGACGATTACATCGACTCCAGTGCGTAACTGGTACTTATTTAATCGACCCCGAAAGGATGAAAGGCAAAGTCGACCTCGGCGGAATTTGAACTCAGAAAGTAACGGCAGACGAAGTACGGCTACGCATTTCGTCCGGCGTGCTAACGTTTCTGCCAGCTCGCCGCTATGTATAAATTGGAGTATTTCAACCAATCAAAATGTAACTTCTGTATTGTTCTTTTTTATACCCTGAAGATTTTCCACCCAAGTTATTTTGAAATGCAAATTTACATGTTTATATATGTTTTTTTTTAAATTTAAATTGCATGTGAAATGAAACATTTGTAGGCGAAGATGATTGTTAATTAATAAATTAATTTATATCCATTGAATCTCTCGATGTTAAAACTTAATCATATTTTATATTTTATATTTTATCTCTCTCTATATAAACGGCAGTTTGTCTGTGTGTGTTTCTGTGTGTCTGTTTGGTTGTACCCTCACCCTGACCACGGCTTTCAACCGATTCTGATGAAACTTGACACACACATAGCCCAATGTCATAATTCAAAACTAACGCAGCGAAAATTTTGAAAAGTTCCCCCAGTTCTGAAAAAAATCGATAAATTCGACATGGGGTCGAGAATCAGAAACACAAACCACAGACTGCCTAGGGGACGCAACTCGACCTTTTTTAACTCTCAAAAAAAATTTACCATTTTTTTTCCATTTTTTCCTATTTTTTGGCTATAACTCTCTAAAAATGCTTTATAGTTATTTCCCTTACAAACCTGAGCAACGCCGGGCGATACTGCTAGTACAATATATTCATGAGAAGAAATATATCTTCAAAATACAATATATTAAACCAGTGTATCTTGGATAAATACATGTGTGTGCGTGAGTGTATGCGTGTATGTTTGTGTGTGTGCATGTGTCTAAGAATCCATAAACTAAGAAAAGCACTCATATATTTCTCAATTTCATACACACATACACACACACACATGTATATATATTTCTCAATTCACTGGGTATACATTAAAGTATACAACATGAAAGATCTATTTCAGCCGGCCTTACCAATCGATTTCGCACTGATTCACCATGTTTTTTTCATGCTTGCCATCACTAAAAACCACGTGATGTAAGTA
>NC_043021.1:8572899-8615399 GCF_006345805.1 Octopus sinensis
AAAGAATAAGTCCCGGTGTCGATTTGCTCGACTAAAGGCGGTGCTCCAGCATGGCCGCAGTCAAATGACTGAAACAAGTAAAAGGGTAAAAGAGTAGAGAGCATTAACAACAACAACAACAACAACAATAACAACAACAACGATGACAACAGTAACAACAACAATATTATGGTTGTCCACTTACTGTTGACTATTCGAACGACGCGCCAAGGAAGCAACAAAACCAGAATAGTACTTGCATCTTTACCCGTCTCGTACCATTGACTATCCAGGAATACAAAATCCAGCGCGAAAGAAGCGATCACAATAAATGCATCAAAAACCTGCAATAATAATAATAATAATAATAGTAGTCATAATAATAATAATAATAATAATAATAATAATAATAATAATAATGATAATAATAATGATAATAATAATCATAATAATCATAATAATAATAATGATAATAATAATAATAATAATAATGATAATAAATAATAATAATAATAATAATAATAATAATAATAATAATAATAATAATAATAATCATAATAATAACAACATCCGTCCATGAATTTATTTATTTATACATTTTTAAATACATATTTTATCTGTGAATTTGCGTGTGTAATCTGGGAATGCATACAATGAGCTTCTCTGCCCTAGGTGTATGGAAAAAGCTCGGCGAGAAAAGGAAGAAAATTTGAAGAAAGAAGGAAAAAACATAATAATAATAATAATAATGATGATGATGATGATGATGATGATGATTATGACGATGATGATGATGATGATGATGGTGGTGGTGGTGGTGGTGGCGGTGATGATGAGAAATAGATACAATTTTTAGGCACAGAGTTTTGATAAAGGAAATTTTGAGTTCTACTAAATTTTTATAAACATGTCTTAATACTAATTCCTATGAAAACATATCTTTATCGTTTTTTGAAAACTTACTGAAATCTTAAATATTTTTTGAAGAACATACAATGATTAAAATATAAGAAGATCCTGGAGCTAATCAGCTGAAAAATATCTGAAAGCCAAGAAGTTATATAGGAGTGGTCGGAAACGTGTGTGGACATGCACTCTTGGGAAACAATAGTTATTCATGGAAAAATTTGGTTGAAATGAGAAACATTTTGTATTCCATAAATATGACATGCAAAATAAATATTAAAACTAACATGGCAGTCCAGATAAATAGGACGAATGCTGCCGTTGATTAACTCCAAGAGGCCATCGCCTCTAGCTAGCTATGTGACATATAGCTATGTGTGTCACATAGCTAGCTAGAGGCGATGGCCTCTGGGAGCTAATCAACGGCGGCATACGGCCTATTTATCTGGACTTTCCATGTTAGCTTGGCGATAACTATTAATATCCAGTGTCGCTGCAGTAGTCTCCTTTAGAGAGAATTAGAAATAATGGTATTTCTATTTAAAAATTAAAACATATTACAGAAATTAGAAATAGCCAATTTGTGCAATTTATCTGTGACAGGATAAGGAATTCGAGTTCAAACAACTTTTATTGCATGTGAGTGTGGTCTCTGTCAGAGCTGAAGATAGCTAATAGAGTTTTTTTTTTATTTTGCTTTTATCAGAAAATAACCAAAATCTTGCAGAATTCATTCCTGCTGAGAATTGGATTTTCAGTAATGTAATTTGTTAGACATGTTTGAGAAGGTTAATGAACTTAATAGTTTTCTACAAGGAGAAAAGATACACATCTTCACTTTGTAAGGTAAAACTGACGTGTTTATGGAAAAAAAGAAAACTACAAAAAAACCCCTGAACCTATGGAGACTTAATACAAAATGATGAATTTTAAATATTTATATCTACTGATGTCTGAAAGTTTGAAAATAATTTCACTATTAATTCGTTTAAGTAGATCATAATCACACTTTTGGTATACAAAGAAAATAGATTTGCAAATATTTTCTGCCAAACATAGATATTTGAAAATTAGATTAGGTCTAAATCCTATTCATTGAAGCAATAAAAACAGGTAAAACATTTTTCTCTTGGGAAGAATTTACAGATTTGTCATGGCATCAAGACCCAAATCTAATTTCCAAAAACTAATTTCAGCATTTTTTTTTTCTGTTTTTTTTTTCTTTCTGTTTTTCTTATTTTGCTGACTGTGACTTTGAAATCAAAATTTCCAGAATCGCTTGAATGGCAGCGCTTCAACCATTTGTTCCACATATCTGTATGAATTTGAACGTTAACAGGAATAAAAACAAAATAACCAATCAAATACGAACGTCACTGATAAATATAAACCCTCAACTTGATGTATTTTGCCAAAACAAACAAGCAAACCTACTACAACCATTCAAGATATAAAAAAATTTGTTATCACTAGTTTTGTGTAGTCTTATCTTGTATCTGCATTGCTCAATATTTTGTGAGTTTCTGCCCGTTGTTGGTAATTTTTTTGCTTAATATAATCACATGAGGGTTATATTTCTTTTACCCTTTTGACTTTTATAACACAGAAAAAGGATCGCCAGAAAATTTATGATTGTTTAATAAATATATATTATTTAGAAGGCGGCGGGCTGGCAGAATCGTTAGTATGCCGGGGAAAATGCTTAGCAGAATAATAATAATAATAATAATAATAATAATAATAATAATAATAATAATAATAACAATAACCTCCCACAAAAATACATTTATAGTATGTATATTTATGACGTGGAGGCGCAATGGCCCAGTGGTTAGGGCAGCGGACTCGCGGTCGCAGGATCGCGGTTTCGATTCCCAGACCGGGCGTTGTGAGTGTTTATTGAGCGAAAAAGCTCCACGAGGGTCCGGCAGGGGGTGGTACTCTTTCACCACTGTTTCTCTCTCTCTTTCTTCTGTTGGCCTGCTCGCTTAGCCAGCGGAGTGGCGTCATCCAAGGCTAAAACAATGCGAACGCATTGTGACCAGCGATGTGTAGCAACATCTGATGGTCTGGTCGGTCACTTGATCACGTGATATTTATGACACAGTACAAACAAGTCTGTACAAAAGGCTTTGAGCGGTAGAAGTTACAGGCTCGGTTCAATGTGGAGCTTTTGAAATTTAATTTAACTCGTACCAAAGTATATCTGGTCGTGGGTAACACGCTAAAGAAAAGGATTCTCTCTTGGTTGTCTTGATCTTGAAGACACACCATGTTCAATGGGGATTCAGTCATCCCTAGTAGCTTAAATAATACATGTAGTAGTAGTAGTAGTACTAGTAGTCGGTGGTGTTGTTTTATCTCACGGCAGACTGACCGATTAGACATTATAATCGGTCGAATGCTTTTTAACTGTTATATATTGATTTCTGCTTATCTAAAGTGCAAATGGAACTACGACAGTCAAGTGTGTCCAACAGATTTGAGGAAGGTCTAACGGCTATTTCTAACATGCTCAACAGATATGTGGAGGTACAAAAGAGAGAGAGAGAGAGAGAGAGAGAGAGAGAGAGAGAGAGAGAGAGAGATAGGTAGGTAGAGAAGAGAAGTGAAAGAGAGATTGAAGAGATGAAGGCGGCGAGCTGGCAGAAACGGGCGAAATGCGTAGCCGTATTTCGTCTGCCGTTACGTTCTGAGTTCAAATTCCGCCGAGGTCGACTTTGCCTTTCATCCTTTCGGGGTCGATAAATTAAGTACCAGTTACGCACTGGGGTCGATGTAATCGACTTAATCCGTTTGTCTGTCCTTGTTTGTCCCCTCTATGTTTAGCCCCTCGTGGGCAATAAAGAAATAAGAAAGAGAGATTGAGAGAAGAAAAGAAGAGAGGAGAAAAGAGGAAAATAGAGATCTAGAGAAAGAGAGGAGTAGCGAGGGTGAGTTGTTTGTTGTTTTTGTTAAACTCGAGATCAATTTTGATCGAAAACATCTATGATAAAAAAAACAAACAATGCAGCCATAGTATTCGTATCTTTTGTTAGATATTTATGTTCATCATATTTAGTACTAAATAATGTTTTTTTTTTTCTGCTTTGAAAAAACGGTTGGATGATTCGAAGCTGTGTATTTATAGCTGGTTGAGAGGGGTTACATACAAGGTCGCTGGGAAGTAGAGGCTGAGAAACTGAGAGAGCAAACAGTGTGAGGTGGTGTCTTCTTCTTCTTCTTCTTCTCTTCTTCTTCTTCTTCTTCTTCTTCTTCTTCTTCTTCTTCTTCCCCTTCTTCTTCCAATCAGGACTCACGCCATTAGCCACAAAGAATAATCTCTAATTCGAGCCTACTCTAAGCTACTAAGAATGCATGTGGCAACTTGAAGATCCACCCACCACACGCGATAAGCTGGTGGTTGCACGGGTGCGAAAGCTACATTGTTATCCTCATTCCGTAAACGGTGGCTTTTAACGGGTGGAGAGCTGAACCATCCTGGGGTACAAAGGATTCGCAATCTTGACTAGGGTCTGGAAGTTTACCACACCATAGTGGGTTACACCACGGTTCCTCTGCTTTGTGGCAGAAGTAGGAAGAAAGAGCGAGAGAAAGTTGTGGTGAAAGAGTACAGCGGGGTTCACCACCCCTGCCCCGCCGCAGCCTCGTGGAGCATAGGTGTTTTTGCTTAATAAACACTCAGAATGCCCGGTCTGGGAATCGAAACCGCATTCTTACGACCGCGTGTCCGCTGCCCTAACCACTGGGCCATTGCGCCTCCCCTGAGGTGGTGTTGGAGGGAGGGTGCGAGAGAAAAAACCGAAGAGGAAGGTGACAGGGAGAAGGGGAGAGAGAGAGAAACAAGGAAAGAAAAACGAGTGGAAGTGTTTCATCAAAACGTTAAACATTTTAAAATTGTAATGAGGGGAAATTAAATACCTACCTCAAACTTCTTTTTGAAAAACTTCACTCTCATGCAACACAGTTTAACAAATGTCTGCAAAGGGAGAGAAAAGAGAAACATTAGACATCGATGAGAAAGTCTGAAAATCGAAAATAATTGGGTTAGATATTTGAAGTAAGATAATAAACATTTATGTATTCTCCGATAAATAAGTACTGCTGCAATAAATATATTCTTATCTTTTATATCAATGTCTAATCATTGCTATAAACCATTTCCCAGATTCCTCTTCTCCAGATCTGGTGTCTGTTTCTTAGAGTTGCGAAGTTTGATAATGCTGTAGTATCCTAGCCATAAACACAATGAAACAATTACATAGAGAATAATTCGAACTTGTACACAATCTATGAATCGCTACTATGTTTTTAAACGTGTTAGTAATGTATACGTACATACATACATACATACATACCTGCATACATAATACATACACACGTATACATATATATGTGTGTGTGTGTATTATATAAATAAATAAATAAATAAATATATATATATATATATATATATAATATATATATATATATAATATAATAAATAATAAAATATATGCATATATACATACATATATGTACATACTTACATCTACATGTATATATACATGCATATATATATTATATATATATATATATATATATGTGTGTGAGTACAGGACACCACAAATAAACGTAGAACACAACGAGAGATGAAAACATAAAATCAAACAAGGAAACGGACTTTTTTTAAACAATGAAAAAACAGAGTACAGGACAAACAATATTATTATATGACCGAACGCACGCGTTATTTCTCTTCTCCAAGTTTTTATATATACATATAGATAGACAGGCAGAGAAGAGAATGAGAAAGAGAAAGACAGAGAGATTGTGTGAAGAAAAAAGAAGGAGAAAAATAGAGGAAATAGAGATATAGAGGAGAACTAGGCCTGGAGAACGTGGCTGCGTAGAAACAATTGTAGTGATTGAAAATAAATGTCGAACCGTACTCCATCTCGTTGACTTCAAATTTTTTTCAATTATCTACTCACACACGATAGAAGCCCCAATGCAAACCTGAAAGTAGTTATACTACTACTACTACTACTACTACTACTACTACTACTGCTGCTGCTGCTGCTGCTGCTGCTGCTGGATAGCAGAAGGTGAAATCTGAAGGTGGACGAACTTTATACTGTACTCTATATATGGTATATTCTTAACAGAATATACCATCACACACACACACACACACACACACACACACACACACACACCACACACACACACACACACACACTGACACATACAGACACACATATTCACACTCTTTTACTCGTTTACTTGTTTCAGTCATTTGACTGCGGCCATGCTGGAGCACCGCCTTTAGTCGAGCAAATCGACCCCAGGACTTATTCTTTGTAAGCCTAGTACTTATACTGTCGGCCCCTTTTGCCGAACTGCTAAGTTACGGGTACGTAAACACACCAGCATCGGTTGTCAAGCGATGTTGGTGGACAAACACAGACACACATATATACACACACATACATATATATACATATACATATATACGACGGGCTTCTTTCAGTTTCCGTCTACCAAATCCACTCACTAGGCTTTGGTCGGCCCGAGACTATAGTAGAAGACCCTTGCCCAAGGTGCCATGCAGTGGGACTGAACCCGGAGCCATGTAGTTCGTAAGCAAGCTACTTACCACACAGCCACTCCTACGCCTATGAGCGATTTCAACGCAAAGGTAGGAATTAAACGACAGGAAGAGAAATATAGTGGTAATTTTGGATCAGGAACGAGAAGCAAAACCGGAGAACGTTTGGTTACCATACAAAAACAAGAAGAATTTAAGTTGGGAACAGCCTATTCAGGAAGCTACCTGGGGGTGGGGGGTGGATATGGATAGCCGTAAACGCTCGACATAAAAATAAAATTGATAACATCCTACTCGATAAACAACGCATACTGTAAGACATCTCAGTAGTCGCGTCATTCAACATAGGCAGAGATCACCGCATGCTATGAGCAAAGATCGCGATCAATGAAATCAGAGAGACAAAAGGCCTTTGATGTGAACCAGTTGCAGGAAGCTATCAAGAAAGAAATTTGGAGTTAACTTTGAAGAGCTCGATGAGAACTACAATTTGCTGATCCAGAAAATCAAAATCTTCAAATGGAAAACAAGAACTGCAATCGGGCAGGATTTTGAAGGGAGAATTTCGGAGGAGACGGAGAAAATGCTAGAGATGCGGAAAACGATGAAATTGAACATGAAAGATCTCCTCGAATATTCCGTTCTCTGTAAAGTGATCAGACAACAATCTAGGAAATGACTTCTAGAATTACAGATTAAAGAATCTAATTCAAGCTGTTGAGAAATGAAGCCTAAAAAGATGCAAGAGGGGCTGGCACTCTATAGGTCAGTGGTGACGGAACTTAAAAACAAGGATGGGTTCACGGTGACTGACAAAGCGAGGTGGAAGAGGTGTGCAAAACCTTTTACACTAACCTTTTAAAATCGTCAGTGAAACTCGATTCTCCACCGCCACAAACATTGGAAGGAGTGCTACCTATTCTACCTATTCAAATGACCCCATACACACTTGAAACCTTTGTTTCTTGTTGAGCATAGATCATCAATGACTATTTTGCTACTGTTCTCGACATTGAGCTCCCTTCCTGACTTCTCTAGTAGGATCTTTGCTTTTTCAGCTCTATCCCAGGACCCTGCCTCCAACTATTTTTAGGGAATTATGTTTCCCTGTGCCACGGCCTTCCTCTATCCAGTTTTGTTGGCTTTTAATTGTTATTAATATTTCTGTAACTTTGTTTTTCCTAATGAAACTGAAAATGTCTTCAAACTAATGAAGACAAAGTTCCAGGGAAAGATGGGATCACAACAGAAATGTTAAGATGCAGAGGTGAAAAGCTGTGGAAAATCCTCTTTCTATCCTTCAATCACTGTCTGAAGTAAAGTAAAATACCCTCACCGTGGAAGGAGTTATATATCATCTTACTTCATAAGAAGGATGATAAAGAACATTTAAAAAGATATACCTCTTGTCTCACCTCCATAAGCTGTTTACAAAGGTCATAGTCACCAGACTATCAAAACACCTCGACTACCTACATCCGAGAGAGCGAGCAGATTTCTATAGGAACTTATTCACTCTAACATGGTTCGAAGAACGAGCGAATGAATACAAATTTTCTCAATGTGTGGCTTTTGTTGATTACGAAAAGGCCTTGAATAGCGTCTAAATGAATGCGATGTTGAAATCCAAGAAAATGAAAGTAGTTTAGACACAATACATATAAGTCGGCTCACAGACATACACATACTATATCTGCAAGATTACCATGTGCGTCACATGATATATATATATATCAATTTTTTATATTGAATGCATATCACCACTATGAACTATTTTTTATATTGAATGCATGTCACCACTATGAACTACTACATCATACTATTTAAACATATAGCATGAACTCACTTCACTATATATGAACTTTTGATGTCTGACTCTATTGTATATTATATATGAATTTTTTATATTTGATAGCATGAACTATCTTTTTTATATATAATTTTTTTTGATAAGGTTCATCATTTCAAGAACCGAAACATGTTAAATAAATAATGTATATATAAAAATTAAAAATTTGTCTAATATAGCAGCATTTTCGAACTTCATTTTTTACAAATATATACCCACTCGTATACGAGCTATCTTATTATAAATATATATATATATATATATATATATATATATATATATATATATATATATATATATATATATATATATATAGTTAATCCAAACAAGAAAGCACAAAAAAAACACAACAACGCGAGGACGTGGAACAAATATAATATTATTGGACGCTCAGGAAAGAAGGAAAGAAGGAGGGTTTAACGTTTCGAGCGGAGCTCTTCGTCGGAAACATAGGAGAAGGAAAGATCCAGAGAAGGGAAGACAGAGGAAAAAAAATCGCCATCGGTACACACGCGGTCACATTTATATATATATATATATATATCTTGTGACGCGCATGGTAATCTTGGAGGGAAAATACGAATTCATTCGTCTACAAAGATTTGGATGTGCTGACTATATGCAGTTATTCCCGATGGCGCGGGATCGGAATGCAAAGGGTAGATTCATAGCATTTCCTAATTTATAAATTATCGAATTATTGCGCTGATGACGGGAATGAATTTGTATAATTGTAACTCAGAAACGCGTCCATAATTAATCGAAGCCTGTTTGATTTCGTTATTTTTCTTCTTTTGTCTATGTGAGTTACAAGTATTGTCATCTGTGGAGTAATATCTGTAGTTAAAAGAAATAAGCTGTCTTTGGCTGCTATTTCTAAATTTTCGGTTTGTGGTTAAGCAACTTGTTGCTTAACTATTAATTATATACATACATACATACATACATACATACATACATACATACATACATATATATATATATATATATATATATATGTAGGTCCCGGGTTGAGTCGGGGTTAACCACAGTAAATAAGGTACTCAATACATAGCAGAGTAAATTAATTTATTTTATAGAAGGAGCTTCTACAGGACTAGAACTGTTTCATTCAAATGAAATCTTCAGGAAGCTTCCTGAAGATTTCATTTGAATGAAACAGTTCTAGTCCTGTAGAAGCTCCTTCTATAAAATATTATATACATATATATATATATATATATATACATAGGCGTATTTTGGGATATATGTATGCGCAAAATAGCCGCTAAGAGTTAAGACCATGTCATCCTTTTTAGTATGCTGTCTGGCCCACTTGCGTCACATTACGATGGTCGGATAGCCATCAAAAGATTTATTACCAAATGCTTATCAACGTATATGAGACATCGGGTGCGTGTATGTGTGTGTGTGTGTGTAAATGACTAACAGTGTGATGGTATCGATACACTTAATACTTTATTTTACTTTATTCTATGTTTTTTTTCCTTATTCTTTGTATTTTTCTTATTTTTCTTAATTACTTCCTGTCTGTATCTATAGTTTCGCAACTAAAGCTGTTCCTAGTGATTTCTTCTCAGGACATATTCTTTGTAAGCCTACTACTTATTCCATCGGTCTCTTTTGCCGAACCGCTAAGTTACGGGGATGTAAACACACTAGCATAGGTTGTCAAGCGATGTAGGGAGGGGGAACAAACAGACACACAAACATATACACACACATACATACACACACACATATATATATATATATATATATATATACATATATAGACGGGCTTCTTTCAGTTTCCGTCTACCAAATCCAGTCACAAGGTTTTGGTCAGCCCGAGGCTATAGTAGAAGACACTTGCCCAAGGTGCCACGCAGTGGGACTGAACCCGGAACAATGTGGTTGGTAAGCAAACTACTTACCACACAGCCACTCCGGGGAATTTCTTTTTTTTTTTTACTTCTTTTTTGGTTAGAAACATCAAACCGCATCGAAATTCCTATTTCTTGCTACTTACGATTCGAGCCCTCGGTTCGACTCCAGGCATCTTCCCTGGTCTTCGTGTTTGTATATTATTATTCCGCCGCTTTCTTCCAGAACTGACTTGGGGATATGCTAGGAGACCACTCGTCTAGATTTTTAACTCGAGTTGCCTCCCTTATCATATTTATTTCGTCCGATAGCTCGATTATTTCGGAGTTACGTTTATCTCTCGAGAAGCGGCTTGCCAAAAACTGGCTTTGTGTTAGGAAATTCTTTGTTTTCGCTTTCAGTAGCGACAATATTAGTAATGGTTTTATGACTGCTTCTAGTGGTTGCTGCTGACATAATAGCAGCGAAGAAGGCGGTGGTGATGGTGGTAATAGTGACGCTGGTGGTAGCGGTAGTTGTAACGATGGTTCATTGTCTCCACACACTGTTTTGATGTCTTGTTAGGACTCACGCCATTAGCCGCAAAGAGTAATCTCTAATTCGAGCCTACTTTAAGCTACTAAGAGTGCATGTGGCAACTTGAAGAACCACCCACCACACGCGATAGGCTGGCGGTTGCACGGGCGCGAAAGCTACGTTGTTATCCTCATTCTGTAAACGGTGGCGTTTTAACGGGTGGAGAGCTGAACTATCCTGGGGTACAGAGGATTCGCCATCTAGACTAGGATCTGAAAGGTTACTACACCATAGTGTGTTACACCATGGTTCCTCTTAACAAAGAACACTGCTTGTATTTCTATTCCTGTCCCGTCCCCTTATATTTTGACGAAAGAAAACTCTCTGAAACGTCGACGTTTGTTTTACTGCACAGCATTAAATTCATTGGCTCCGTGCCTTGTTCATTATGCTTTTCAATAGTTTCTTTATCGTTGTTGCTCGCTCCCTACCTGGATATAAATTAATTATCAGGATATCAGCATTTACATTTACCCTTAGAAATACAAAGTACCTTTTTTTAAAAATCATAATCATTTACATTACATCAGTGGAAATATATGTCAGACAACTTTGATCAGGGTCTAAAATGAATTAAATGTATGTATGTATGTATGTATGTATGTATGTATGTATGTATGTATGTATGTATGTATGTATGTATGTATCTATCTATCGATCTATCTATATATATATATATATATATATGTATTTATCTCTCTCTCTCTCTCTCTCTCTTGCTAAACCCTTAATTACTTAGTATTACTTAAACCTTCCTCGAATGGGGCTTTTACATGCCGAAATCTACTTGGTGAAATTAATGATTACTCCAAATTAATTGATTTCACCCTATATTATATATATATTATATATATATATATATATATATATATATAACTGGTTTAATGACATTCTATGGAGTGGGTATTTTATACATAGAAAGACCAAGAATAAACATCCACACTCTTGTTAGAAATAGATAGAAGTAGAGAATATAAGTAGAAGTCGTTGCTGTTGTTGTTTAACCCCAGGTCAGTTCTGATGCAGTAGACAAATGAACATAGATTTCTTCCAGCTGTGACTGTTTTGTAAAACTCATATACACTGTATCTCCGACTCCGATATCCGTGTATCCTCGATTTAAACGGTAATGCGTTATTTGACGGAGACATCACTACTATTTCTACAAGGTCGAGAGAGAGAGAGAGAGAGAGAGAGAGAGAGAGAGAGAGAGAGAGAGTAAAAGATCTCTCGACCTTCTAGGTGTAGAAATAGTGGTAGAAGCATCTGTAATACAAGACAACAGCAGCAGCAACATCATCATCATCATCATCATCATCAGCAGCAGCAGCAGCAGTAGTAGTGGTAGTGCTAGTGCTAGTGGTGGTAGTAGTAGTAGTAGTAGTAGTGGCGGTGGTGGTGGTGGTGGTGGTGGTGGTGGTAGTGGTGGTGGTGGTGGTGGTAGTAGTAGTAGTAGTAGTAGTAGTAGTGGTGGTGGTGGTGGTGGTAGTAGTAGTAGTAATAGTAGTAGTAGTAGTGGTAGTAGTAGTAGTGGTGGTAGTAGTAGTAGTAGTAGTAGTGGTGGTGGTAGTGGTGGTAGTGGTGGTTGTAGTGGTGGTGGTAGTAGTAGTAGTAGTAGTAGTGGTAACTTTGTTTTAAAAAAGATGGTAGAGGGTCATTTGAAGGTGAAATAGGCATTATTTCTAGCAGCTAAATTGACCGTATAGACTGCAGAAGCTCACACTTGTCGGCACAAATATTAAGCATGTGTATGTATGTATGTGTGTGTGTGTGTGTGTGTGTGTCTGTGTGTGTGTGTATGTGTATGTGAGAGAGAGAGAGAGGGAAAGAAGGAGAGGGGGAGAGTGTGTGTGTATGAGAGAGAGAGAGAGTGTTTGTGTGTGAGAGAGAGAAATTGTGTGTGTGTGTATGTGCACACATACACGGAATTACACACTACCGTTTTAAAAAGGAAGGTCACATTGGATAAAGTAGATTGGAGTAAAAAAAAATGCTAGAAAAAGATGGAATAGTCATGGCTGGAAAGTGCACGATTATAGGGCCATCTCGTCGGGACCGGCAGAATGGGAGTTAAACACCAACGACAACAAAAGCAAACTTCGCTGATAAATAGATTTATATAAAAGGCGAAAACACAAAAATAAGAGTGCATTAAAGGGAGACAACTTGTTATCTCTTCTCATGGAACCAAATGCATACATTATTGGGATAATGTCGCACCATCGAATTACTAGGTAAATGGATTAGCCACCGATCCCACGAAATAAGACATGCTGATTCCCGTTCTCATTACCTTTATTGAAGGTCAGTGACGCCCAGTTTTAAAACAATAGAAGAGGACATAGTAGGCGAGAGATCTCGGTAATTTCAATCAAAGTAACAATAGATGTGTATGTCAATATGAGTCTATATATGTAAGTATAAGCATGCTGTGTGTGAGTGTGTGTTTATACACACATACTCAAGCAAGCGTACATAGAGACACACATACACACATATATATATATGTTTGTACGTATATAATACACAGACAGACACACAAGTACTTTCGCACAGTATAAGCACACATTCATAGAGACAGGCGCATATGTGCACGCACGCATATCTGAGCATAAGACGGACACACAGACAAATAAAACGCTCATTGAAAGAGGTGAATATGGGGGAAAGAGAGGGAGAGAGACAGACAGAAGCAGAGAGAGAGAGAAAAGGAGAGAGAGAGAAAGAAAGAGAGAGTGAGAGAAGGAGAAGGAGAGAGACAGACAGAAACAGAGAGAGAGAGAAAGAGAGATAGAGAGAAAGAGAGAGTGAGAGAAAGAGAGGGAGAGAGAGATGGCTAACAGATTTTAAAATTATCTAGGAGACATATACAACTCCAACGTTGGTCGCTTGTACCAGAGAACGATACAACGTTGCTCCGGCATGACCACACTCTTCCAGTATGACAACATTGTTTTAACCTTAAAAGAAGCAATACACAGAAGAAGAAACTATTACAAATCTCTTGGAGACAAATAGCAGAGCACTTTAAGCCTTATAGGAAGACAGTGACATTGCGAATTCTGTTAGACAATACTAACCACAACTAATGTTCTTGTAGGAGTCAGAATACCCTTAGCAATTTTAAAGAACACTGTCACACTATCAGCTATATTAGAAGACCACAACAAACAGTTCACGTCATTAATTAAAATGTAATCTTCTAATAGGGTTAATTACGGTGAACTTATGTTAAAGGCGCATGGGTGGCTGTGTGGTAAGGAGCTTGCTTTCCAACCACATGGTTTGGGGTTCAGTTCCACTGCATGGTATCTTGGACAGGTGTCGTTTATAGCCTCGGGCCGACCAAGATGATTTGTGAGAGGATTTGGTGGACGGAAACTAAAACAAGCCCGTCGTATATCTATATATATATATATCTATATATATATATATATAATATATATATATATAATATATATATATATAATATATATATATATATATATAATATATATATCAAGGTATGACCACTAAGTGGACATCCAATATGCTAGAAGATCGGTGAATTTTTAGATTTTCTATATGCTAGGCTACTGGTTTTAAATTGATGTTAATTAAATTAATATTCATTTATCACCCTCATTGTTAAATATATATATATATATATATCTATATATATATATATATATATATATATATATATATATATATGTGTGTGTGTGTGTGTGTGTGTGTCTGTGCTTGTCGCTACCACCATCACCGCCTCTTGACAACTGGTACTGATGTGTTTACGCCCCTTTAGCTTAGCTTAGCCGTTCAGCAAAATGTGATCGATAGAATAATTACAAGGCTCAAAACAAAAATAAGTATAGGGATCGATACATTCGACTAAGAATTCTTCATGATGGTGCCACAGCATGGCCACAGTCTAATGACTGAAACAAATAAAAGAATAAAAGAACAAATATCTAGATTCCAAGGAAATCTAGGGTTAGTAATGGTCTATGTTCGTAATTAGGGAGGGTAAACATACTAACAGTGACGGTCAATAAAGTAGTGACGGTCTGAATTGGTAAATATTGAGTATAAAGCAGTGATGGTGTCTCAGTGAGTGATTATAAAGAAATGACGGTTTGCATTGATAAATATTGATTCCAAATTCTGGCATAAGGCTAGCAATCTCGTGGAGCATTTAGCCCGGCGTGTTAGCGTTTCTTTCAGCTCGCTGCCATCGTGTGTTGGTAAATATTGATCATAAGGCAATTATTCTATCTAAATCAGTCATCGTAAAGAAATGAAGGCATTTATTTGTAATTGCCGAGTAGAAGTTAGTCATGATATGTTTTAGCAATTACTGAATATAACTTAGTGATGGTAACTCAGTCAAGGTTTATAAAGATATGGTAATGTATTTCCGTAATTAGTGACAATAAGATAATGATGGCATATACAAGTAATTACTAAGTAGCGATGGTTACTAAGTCAGGACTTATAAAGAGTTAATGGAAGTTCTTATTGATAATTATTAAGTACAAGGTAATGGTAACGTGTTAGTTATGAAGACGTGATGACATGCCTTGATAATTAATAAGTATAAAGTATTGACTGAATCTCAATTAGAGATTATAAAGTATTTACGACTGGTAATGATGTTTACTGAGTGTAGATTAATGATGAAGTAAGTCAGGGGTCACACTGTACAACGAAATAAAATTTTATTTTAGTTTTGTGTTTGGTCAGTAAGGGATATTTCCTATTTGCTTCTATCTAGAAATCAAAAGAATTGACTAATATTTACTTCAAACTTTGCATTCGTGACACGGACGTCAATGTTTTGAAACTGACCTATTTTCCATTACATTTCAGCGTTGAATTGCTCAAGCAGAAATAACGTTATAACAAATATTCTGCTCAATAGCTCAGATTTGCTCGTCAGTTGCTTGACCATAACCACTTGAGCATGTCCCTTAGTGACTGACGATATGTGCATCTCTGATCACGAGCGGAAGTAGTGGGGGAGCATCATAGACATATGTTGAGAGGGATTCTTTGGGGTTTGAATAAATACCAGAAATGCAATTTTTGAAGTAAATATGAGCCATTTTTCATACTTTCTAGGCGTAAACAAACAAGAAATAACAGCTGTTACCCAAGGACAAAAATCGTGTTACATAGTGTTATTAAAAGTGAGGTTTAGAAGTGATAGCATATATTGGTAAATATTGGTTTAAAATTTTGGTACAAGGCCGGTAAGTTCGAAGGAGGGGGTAAGACGATTACATTGACCTCCCACCCCCACCCAGTGCTCAACTGGTATTTATTTTATCGACCTCGAAAGGGATAAAAGGGGGAAAGTCGACGTCGACAGGATTTGAACTCAGAACGCGAAAATGGACGAAATGCCGCTAAGCATTTTGCCTGGCGCGGTAACGATTCTACCTGATCGTCGCCTTATTTATAAGTAAATATTGAATATGGCGCAGGAGTGGCTGTGTGGTAAGTAGCTTGCTTACCAACCACGTGGTTCCGGGTTCAGTTCCACTATAGCTTCGGGCCGACCAAAGCCTTGTGACTTGATTTGGTAGACGGAAACTGAAATAAGCCCGTCGTATATATGTATATGTATATATATGTGTGTGTGTTTGTATGTCTGTGTTTGTCCCCCCCGCCAACATCGCTTGACAACCGATGCTGGTGTGTTTACGTCCGTAACTTAGCGTTTCGGCAAAAGAGACCTATAGAATAAGTACTAGGCTTACAAAGAATAAGTCCTGGGGTCGATTTGCTCGACTAAATGCGGTGCTCCAGCATGGCCGCAGTCAAATGACTGAAACAAGTAAAAGAGTAAAAGAGTAAAGTGTATGAGATGTTGATGATATCCATGTTAGTAATTATAAAGTTGTGATGCTTTGTATTTTCAATTAGTGAGTCTTGCTTTGCTTTGTGCCCTTGTCTCCATAATGATATCTTAGAGGCCCTCTATTCCCTGAGGCTTTTCTGCCATACAAGGTGTCTTAGGAAATTTTTGGTCTTGTGGCGCCCATTTCTCTTCCAGTCCAATATCAGGCCGAATTATTCTAGAAACAGAGACACACAGACAGACAGAAAGAAAAAAATGAAATAAAGGAAGAATCGATCTTTTTTTTATCGAACCATGAAGGGTGAAATGCGAAGTTGATCTCAATCTTAGAGTCGAGAAAACCAGAAATATGACCGCAAAATATCTATCCGACTCTCTAACTACTAGGCCAGTTTGCCGTCTTCGTTAGCGAGTGTACGATAGTGTCGCTTTGTATTGATGATTAGTGACTATTGATTAAATGATAGACTGTGTAAACAATTAGTTTAGCATGAACTGTTATTATTCAGAATAAATTGCTTGCCGTGTTGAAAAGGTTACGCAGGGTTTTTCACCGGAAATATACTCTTTACTCTTCTACTCTTTTACTTGTTTCAGTCATTTGAATGCGGCCATGCTGGAGCACCGCCTTTAGTCGAAGAAATCGACCCCGGGACTTATTCTTTGTAAGCCCAGTACTTATTCTATCGGTCTCTTTTGCCGAACCGCTAAGTGACGGGGACGTAAACACACCAGCATCGGTTGTCAAGCAATGCCAGGGGGACAGACACAGACACACGAACATATACACACACACGTATAATATATATATACATATATACGACAGGCTTCTTTCAGTTTCCGTCTACCAAATCCACTCACAAGGCATTGGTCGGCCCGGGGCTATAGCAGAAGACACTTGCCCAAGATGCCACGCAGTGGGACTGAACCCGGAACCATGTGGTTGGTTAGCAAGCTACTTACCACACAGCCACTCCTGCGCCTATGTTTGTGTACTTTAAATAGAGTACGTCAAAGATGAGTTTACGCAGAGGTAGAGCAGTTAGTAGAGGCGAGTTTCGTAGGGGGAACCGTCTCTTGAACACAACTCTTTTCATGATTTACAAACTTCATTTATTGTGAAAATTCTTCGAAATAATTTGTGATTTGATTTCCAAATAATTATGCCGAGGAAAGTACACGGAGGTACAACAATAATAGAAGGTATTTAACTGATAATGTCAGCAAAGTATTGGGTTGTCCGGAAAGTTCGTGCCGATTTATAAAGGAAAGAAAAAGGTCAATAAATACTTGCCATTACATTTTTAATCATCCAAATATAAACCATTTTGTTGCACATTGCGTCTCCATCTTTCCTTTAACTTGAAAATACCCCCTTCCCAGAAATGAGGTGGTTTCATGGCAAACAATTCATCAAGGTATCTTTTTACGTCATTCAACGAATTGAAATTTTTACCATCAAGACTATTCTGCAGAGACCTGAATAAGTGGAAATCCGAAGGAGCAATATCTGGTGAAAATGGAAGGTGGGGTAACACATCCCAGCCGAGCTGCAGCAATTTCTGTCTGGTTCCCAAAGCATCAAGTGCCGAAAATGAACTTTCTTATCTTCCATTTTAAAGGGTTACAGAATTAACACAGGTTATAGGAACATAAATCTTCTTCCACGAAAAGATAGCTTAAACTGTGCTCTAAATGGAGGTGTAGTCAAATCCTATTTTACGAACTCAACCATGTTCTAAAATAAGTCGAAAGGTAAGCTACTATAAATCGGCACGAACTTTCCGGACAACCCAATAACTGTGAGAAATACAATAATTGTAGAAGAGCGACGTATTATCAGAAATGTAAATAATGTTGTTTAGTAAGTTGTCCTTATCAGACAGAGAATATCAATACAATTCATATCAGTATAATTCAGTAAGAATCATTTTTATAATAGTCTCGTAGGGACAGATTGTGATAACAAGAATTGGGAAAGGGAAGGAGTTGTTTATATGAAAAACTAGTTTCTGACTTCGATATGATAATATATATTTCTTTACTACCCACAAGGGGCTAAACACAGAGTGAACAAACAAGGACAGGCAAACGGATTAAGTCGATTATATCGACCCCAGTGCGTAACTGGTACTTATTTAATCGACGAGCAGAAACGTTAGCATGCCGGACGAAATGCTTAGCGGTATTTCGTCTGTCGCTACGTTCTGAGTTCAAATTCCGCCGAGATCAACTTTGCCTTTCATCCTTTAGGGGTCGATAAATTAAGTACCAGTTACGCACTGGGGTCAATATAATCGACTTGATCTGTTTGTCTGTCCTTGTTTGTCCCCTCTGTGTTTGGCCCCTTGTGGATACTAAGGAAATAGGTACTTATTTAATCGACCCCAAAAGGATGAAAGGCAAAGTCGACCTCGGCGAAATTTGAACTCAGAACGTAACGGCAGACGAAATAATGACTTCGATATGATAATATATTAAAATCAATGCCGATGGTATTGAGCTCAGAATGTAATCTTCCGAAGCAAAGCATGCTTCCTATGAAAACACATTCATTTTAATAAAACAATGAACACAGGTGCTTCCCAACCACACGGTTTCCGGTTCAGTCCTACTCTGTTCTGTGGCACCTTGGGCAAGAGTCTTCTTCCAAAGCCTCAGGCCGACCAAAGCCTTGTGAGTAGATTTGGTAGACGAAAACTGAAGCAAGCCCTTCGTCTATCTAACTATCTATCTATCTATAAATATATATATATATATATATATATATATAGAGAGAGAGAGAGATAGATAGAAGTCTGATACTCATTCTATCGGTCTCTTTATCCGAACCATTCAGTTACGGGGACGCAAACATACCAACACCGGTTGTCAAGTGGTGGTTTGGGTTCGATATATATATATATATATATATATATATATATATGTCTACGTGTGTGTTTTTTTGTGTCTGTATTCGAACCCAAACCACCACTTGACAACCGGTGTTGGTATGTTTGCGTCCCCGTAACTGAATGGTTCGGATAAAGAGACCAATAGAATGAGTATCAGACTTTAAAAAAATTTAGTGATGGGGTCGGTTTATTCAACTAAAAATTACTCGAGGCAGTGCTCCAGCTTGGTCGTAGTCTAATGACTGAATCAAGTAAAAAGTAAAAGATAAATAAACAATGGAAATCTCTTATAAATGTAACGCGCATGCACAGTCATATATAACACTGAAATAATGTATTTCTTTACTACCCACAAGGGGCTAAACACAGAGAGGACAAACAAGGACAGACAAACGGATTAAGTCGATTACATCGACCCCAGTGCGTAACTGGTACTTAATTTATCGACCCCGAAAGCATAACACTGAAATAATGGCGCACCGACATGGGTGACAAAAGAAGAGCTCTGTTCGTAGAAGAAGATAAAAGTAATGGAGGGAAAGTCAGTGATTATTGATCTATTTATATGCTAATCTTTGTTTGGCAAATTAAGTGAGATAAAAGAAGGAGAAAATCGGGTGCTGAATGAAATCAAGGTGGAAAATTACTAAGTGTTCATAAAGAAGAGTAACTTGTTGAATTGGACAGACTTCAAGAAAACATACGATAAGATATCACGCTATCGAATTTTGGAAAGTATGAAAACTCTTGAGAATCATGGGAATGTTAACAGCTGTATTTATTTTAGGGAAAGGTGGGAAAGAGACGAAATCGTACGAAGTGAAACTAAACCACGGAACCGAATTATTGGGAAATGTGAAAATCCGGAGGGTAATATTAGAGGGAGACTCACTGTCTCTAGTGCTTTTCGGGATTACATTGATTCCTTCGATTAACATACTGGGAAAATGTAATATTGATTGAATTTGCTCAAAACGTACTGAAGCTAAATCGTCTGCTGTATTTGAGTGGCCTGAAATTATGTCTGAAATGTAAAAGTTTTTTGATTTTCTTAAACGGTAGAAATATGTAGCAAGGATATTGGTATGCAGGCTTTGGATGAATACATGTACGGCGATGATTACGAAGTGGAGTCAGACGTTTAAAATTGATGGGTTAAATATGCCACAAGATGATATAAAGCATCAAGGGATCGCGCTTAATGATAAAATTATGGAAACGGAACTGTGAGAATCGCTAAAGAGTGAAAAATAAGGATTAAAAAAGGGGCTGAAACAAAACTAAAGATAGATAATATCGTCAAGGGAACTAACAACCAGTCAATATCAGTGTTGGGACTCTAAGCAACTCATTTGTTTAAAGTGGACAAAGAAGAGAGAATTATAAAAAAGAAATAGAAGAATTAGGAATCTGCATGCCGTGAAAATGCACAGAACCTTAATGATAATGTTCTTTCTACTATAAGCACAAGTCCTAAAATTGTGTGGGAGGGCCCAGTCGTTTATATCGACCCAAGTGCTCAACTAGTACTTAATTTATAGATCCTGGAAGTATGAAAGACAAAGTCGACCTTGGTGAGTCCTTTTTGAAGAGGGATGAAAGTAGAAGTTTGTTAAATATGAAAAAAAAAAAAAATTTTTTTAATTCCACAATTTTGAGTTTGGAAAAATGATGAAGTAGACAGTGACGAAAAGCTGAAATCTGCAACATGAAATATGGAAGATGTTACTGAAACAGTGAAAAATTTCAAGGATGGTAAAAAAAACTGCAGGAAAAATTACTCGAAAGAGAAAGAGTGATATGACCAATTTACATGGTAGAGAAAGTTGGCAATGAAGATTATTGATTATATTTGAGAGATGGAAACCTGAAAAGAGAAACTGACTTGTTAATTGTACGAGACCCTCGTAGCCCCTCAGTGGAATGCTATTAGAGCGAATTTGATAGCGATGAAAATTGATAAAATTTAGTCTGACAGCAAACACAGAATATGTAGAAAAAAAGTGAGTGTAAAAAGTGAGTGCAATAAACTAGTATAATAACAAAATAAACGCAGACATAGTAGCGTCAATATAAAAGTACACTGAAGTCTTAATTACGTTTATAAATTCAAAGGGACGGAAAAGCGATATCAATACAAGCTAAGGGCCATAGAAACTGCTTCAAAGATACCAGCAGCCACAGAGTTTTTGTGTTCTTGGAACACAAAATTCACAGCATTATAAGATCATTAAGCTTACGTTCTCAGATGATAGTAGAATGGATATTAACGAAGCCGACCAAAGTTAAGAAACACAAGACTGAAACTTGAACCTGTGGTAATTGGTGTCCTCTAAACAAGCTCCACCTACTACCTAGGGGCTGAACTTGCAGAAAAGTTCCATCCAGTATTCTACAAGAATCCTAACGAAAATTCTTGAGCTTTGAGGAGCTGGCTATCACCAAACTTCAGGATAACGTCTCAGTTAAAAGTTTAACAAGTAATCGTATAATAATAATAATAATAATAATAATAATAATAATAATAATATAATGATGATGATGATGATGATAATAGTAATAATAATAATAATGATAATAATAATATGAATCTTGTCAAGCAGAGAGAGTTATGGTTAGTTCAGATACCTATTTCTTTATTGCCCACAAGGGGCTAAACATAGAGGGGACAAACAAGGACAGACAAACGGATTAAGTCGATTATATCGACCCCAGTGCGTAACTGGTACTTATTTAATCGACCCCGAAAGGTTGAAAGGCAAAGTCGACCTCGACGGAATTTGAACTCAGAACGTAACGGCAGACGAAATGCCGCTAAGCATTTCGCCCGGCGTGCTAACGTTTCTGCCAGCTCGCCGCCTTCTTAGTTCAGATACCACAGCGTGGCGTAGTATGTAATCCAAGATTATAATGAAAAGGAAAAGTGATAAGAGGTCCTCTTAGAAAACTCCTGCTTTGACTGGGAATGTGTCGGTGTCTCATACGAAACTTTTGCGTTCTGCATAGATGGAGCGGATTTATAACTTAATTTGGTATACTATAAACAAAGAGAGTATAGGGCATTCGCTCACGGTGGACAGAGTCAAAAGCTTCGGCGAAATCCACAAAGACAGCGCACACTGACACCTCTTTCTTTGCTGAGACGCTTTCAATGAGTTGGTGAAGAGTTAAAACAGGTCCAAGAGCGGAGCGGCCTTTGTGAACGTTGTTTTGATTTGATCTGAGTAGAGTTTCGATATAATCTCGAATACGACTGAGCATGACACTATTGAAAATTTTGGTTGAGCACTCGTCTTACATACAGTCACAAATGTTCAGACTCTCATCACACACCTGAAGTCGGCTGCCATTGAAGTTAGTCTCGAAGACAAGGATCATAATCATAGGTGAAAATGCTGGTGTAGGCGATCTTACGCTTTCATCAAATCCATTGGGTCAGTTGACAATTTCTACTACAAGGGCTCATGCATTTGCTCTACCAGCACCGGAACAGATGTTAACACTCGTAAAGTGATAACAGGGTAAGCATCTAGAAAGCTATGGGAAACTTAGAAAGCACCACAACTTTCCCGTGACCTAAAATTACGCCTGTTTCGTACTGCAGTAGAATCTGTTCAACTCTACGGCTCTGAACGCTGGCTGTTTATAGTGATCCAATATTGATCACCAGACGACACATACACTCGATTTCTGCGCAAGGCCTTTGACATCTCTTATGCAGACCATGTGTCAAAGAAATCACTATATGGGTCTTTATCGCTCGTTAGCCAGATAATTAGCCAAAGACGGCTAAAATTCGCAGGTTACTGTCTTTGTCGAACAGATCAACCTGCCATTGCGCTGTTTTTCTAGAACTCCGTGAGGACATTCAAGCCTGCTAGTTAGGCCAGCATGACTTATATCCGTGAAGTTTTTGCGAGACACAGGACTGTGCACTGTCATAATTGACTCACGCAATGTCTTCTTGCACAGCCTGGAAGGAAAGTTGCTCTCGAGTTGGAGTCGACGTCCACGAGCAGTGTAAAAGTCATCCTGAAACCTCCTCCAAATGCTTGTAGCAGAGTAAAACTCCACTAAAGTTACCAAGAAGCGGATAGCACATGGCATCTCTGCTTGACACATTTCCATTCACCTAGACATTTTAATCGATCTCGAAAGAATAAAGCCATGTTTGACCTTGGTAGGATTTGAACATAGACCTATTGACTATACTAATTTGGTAGCTAAAACAACAGCAACAACAATTGGAGGAGCAATGGCCCAGTGGTTAGGGCAGCGGACTCGCGGTTGGAGGATCGCAGTTTCGATTCCCAGACCGGGCGTTCTGTGTATTTATTGAGCGAAAACACCTAAAACTCCACGCAGCACCGGCAGGGGGTGGTGGAGACCCCTGTTGTACTCTTTCGCTCCAACTTTCTCTCACTCTTTCTTTCTGTTTCTTGTCCCCGACTTCCTACGCAACCGCTGAACCTGGATGCGCATTCATCCAACCGTCGATGCTCTCGGTGTCGGCGGTTGACCTGCTTTCTCTTCTGCGGGTCTTACGAATAGCAAAGGACCATGTTTCGGACTTCTCCCAAACAAACAAACAGCAACAACAACAATATCTGTATGCACGGCAAACTCCACTGAAATATAATATAACAGACAAGAGTACCTTCATGTAGTTATCCAACTAGCTCAATTCGACAACCCTTTCCCGTTATAAAAAAGTACACTAAGTTGGAGTTGGTATTTCAAATCCTATTTATTAAGAAATAGTAATAGGAGCACTCCGGTTACGACGATGAGGGTCCCAGCTGATACGATCAACGGAACAGCTTGCTCATGGAGTTAACGTGCAAGTGGCTGAGCATTCCACAGACACGTGTACCCTAAACGTAGTTCTCGAGGAGATTCAGTGTGACACAGAGTGTGACAAGGCTGGCCCTTTGAAATACAGGTACAACAGAAACAGGAAGAAAGAGTGAGAGAAAGTTGTGGGGAAAGAGTACAGCAGGGTTCACCATCCCCTGCAGGAGCCTTGTGAAGCTTTTGGTGTTTTCGCTCAATAAACACTCACAATGCCCGGTCTGGGAATCGAAACTGCGATCCTACGACCATGAGTCCACTACCCTAACCACTGGGCCATTGCGCCTCCATTAAGAAATAATGAACACTAAAAAAAAGAAAATGGAAAATTAACAACTTCGTCTCCATATATTTTTTCTTTTTCTCCTTGCCACCTAAAGACTCAATTTCATTTTCTTTACTTGTATTTAAGTATTGCAGCGGGTCTAACTTGGCTGTTATTTTTCGCTCGGTTATTTACGTTATCTCTGTCCACAGGTTTCTTCGGAGAAGAACTGACCGGGATCAGAGAACAGAGGCAGCAACACCAGACGAATGGAAACAGCAAGGATCAATGATTGTGAACAGAAGTATACACAAAGTAAAATAATTTTAAAGGAAATTGAAGAAAGTGAAAAAAAGATAAAGATACCTACACATACACACAAATGTATGTATGTAAGTATGTATGCATGTATGTATGTATGTATGTATATATATGTATATATATATATATATATATATATATATATATTTATCTATATATATATATATATATATATATATATATATTATCTCTCTCTCTCTCTCTCTCTATCTCTCTCTCTCTCTCTATATATATATATATATATATATATATATATATATTATATATATATATATATATATATATATATATATATATATATATTATATATATATATATATATATTATATATTTATCTATCTATCTATCTATATATATATATATATATATATATGAAGCTCAGATAGTAGAAATGAAACACCTTCAAACTAAGGTCAACAAGATAAAAGGATAAGAAAACAAACATAAATAATCTATATAGAGCAAAATATTTATGGAAAAAAAGAGATAAAAACAGATCAGTAGACATCTTTCGCTGTAATTTTAAAACTATATCGAATTTCTAAGAAGGCATTGAAAGATTTTGCGGCAAAATGAAAGGATGAAAGACTGATAATAAAACAGGCCCGAACAGATCAAATAAAAAAAACAATTATAACCGAAGGAAGACACATCAAAAACCATGCATACAAAATAAAATTACTAAAGATAGTAAGATGGTTTAGTAAAGAAGAACTGAAGAACGTCAGGGAAAATATGTAAGCTTAAAATATCTTTAAATGTAATAAACCTTCAATGGAATTTTAGGCAAAATAGCGAAAGAGTGATCCCAGAAACAAATCCTCGATTAGGTCAAACAAGTACATCCAACTAAAACATAACATCCGGATAACATGGTTCAAACAATACGCTATTTTAGCTCCGAATATTTTAAGGGTTATCGAACCAGTACTATTTTTAAAATATCTGTTCTTTATTTCGGTTTAAAAAGCACGGCCAGACCATGCTGGAGTTAATGTTTCTCGATGTATCACAACTAAAAGCTCATTATATTATAAATATATGGCAACGGCAAGTTTGAAGTTTGATTAGGAATAACTGATCAGGTAAAATGAAAGACTGGAACGGTGAGTCAATGAGTGAGTATCCACGAGGGAGTATCTACGAGGTCGTGCGATCAAATCCCACTTAAACCATCTTCTGATGTCTGAAAAAAGTAAGGGTACATTAGAAATCCTCTCGAAATAAGTGTGATGGTCACGGCTTGAATGCTTGCAATCATAAGTCGGCTGACTTATGATCGATTCGGAGCCAAAGAACAAGGACAAATTAGCGACGGAGCTCCGAAAAGGATTCTCTAATTTTCCCCTTTCGTGTGACACTTTGACAGAATAATTTCGTAAGGCAAAGACACGGCATGCAGTAAATGTGAGAAAACACTTGAGATGACCAATTCTTCTCTTTTGGGTAACTTGAAGTAAGGCACAAAATCAAAGCATCCGTATCAAATAAAAACTGCATCTGAAATAAGATGTTGGGCCAAAACCTCACACAAAACGGATAAAACAACCAAATCAAAAGGATATACGATAAACAAGTCTTGCTTACATCGAGGCATTGGGGAGTTATAAAACAATGAAGGAGTTTGTTGAAATAGGATGCATTGAAACTAAGAATGTAACATAAACTATTGTCATTGTTGTGTAGATAAACAAACTATGTTGTCATTAGGGGAATGAATATGATTCTAAGAATGGCTTTCTGCTACTTTCTCACTGTCAATAATGCAGTGAACCATTGACTTTCTTGTCGATAATGTAGTAACGAACTACGCCATTGTCCACACAAGCTGGTTTGAAAAGTATAAATAACGGCGCTATTGTTCACAATTAACGATGTAAAATAAATACAAGTCTGGTATGGTCACATCAATGAGATTAAACACGTGGGAGAGAAACTGAAATTAGACTGTTCCGTCAGAGAAGTAATGCATAATAAAGTGTCATGAACTCACAAATAAACCTATGTTGTGTCTCTATTGAAGTTATGGAATTATTTTCTATTAATAACTAAGCTGAGAAAAATCACTGAGACCTAACAAGCTAATAAGATATGGCAGCAAAAAAAATCAGAAAATAAATTACATGTTGACGATAATGGATGTAATTATGTCAGATGTGGGATGATCAATGTAAAGAAATAATGTAAACAAAGAAGGTGAAGAGAAAAAAACGAGTCCAATTACATTGGTGAGGTGGAATATATAGTAGAAGGACATGACAACGAAAAGAAAAAAAACCCATAGAAATAGCTGATGAGCAGCTGGTGGTAACTGCTTCATAGTAAGTAAAGAAAAGTGAGGACATCCTAACACACGCACACTGACGCGCGCACACACACACACACACACACACACACACACACACACACACACTCACACACACGCACACACAGGTAGGAGGAGAAGTAAGAATGAAGTTAAAGCACCACGAAGAGTAGTTTCCGACGTTTCTGAAAAAAGTCTTTCTTCAAGGTTGAAATAAAAGTTGGAGAGGGAAGACAAGGTTTATGTCCTCTCTGCCACAGTGACCGAAGTACTGATGGGAAACGTAAAAGAATGTGCACAATCTATTATATAAAATCCGTTCTGTCTGTATGTATGTGTGCCTTCTATGATCTCGGGCATCCTCCATCCGATTGCGCTCAAATTTGATATGTAGATACCGACGGTATCAGGGCGTGTATAAGTCTTGAAAAAATTACATAAATCGATTCCAGGTGAGAATGCAATCGATAAAGCCGTTCTCCCAGTCAACAGCCTTATCATTACTGGTACTTTAAACTCTTCGGTTGCTTATTTGTGTGAATAAAATCGTTTTTCTTTGGAATAGAAAAAAAGTCTATCGTTATTTCTTCTTTTACTGGTGTCTCAAATTTAGGTTAAATCAGTGTTTCTCAAAGGGGAGGCCTTATGGGACGGTCGGACAAGATGTTTTGAGAAAATTTGGTTTAAATGTTTTTCAACTCAGCACCGTCCATTGGACGGGGGGCGTTTTGCTCGTAGTACATATTGTAACTTGGAACCGGTGATAGTCATGGTGTTGCATCTATGGCAGGCACATTCAAAATTAGCTGGTGGTGTGTTTAGGTGGGGTATATGCTGATCGGAGTCATTATGGAGTCATTGAATGGGATTTGGAATTTGCAGATGAGTATGTGTTTCAATGAGAGGGTGGAGAAGCAGAAAGTGAAGGCGAGTGGCATCAGATCCAAGATTTGTATAGCATGATTAATGGCCCGGGCCCTGTGGGATGTGGAGTCTACATCAGACTAAGAATATACTCGACTGAAGAGGTGTCGGGTGTTTTCGAATTTGGATTTGAAATCTGAATTAATGCTACAATATCAAAGAAAACGGAGAAATGGAAGACTGGTAAATCGGGTCTGGTATTTTTGGGGTGGATGTCAATGAGCTTGTAGTGGCCGAAAGTGGACTGATGGGTATTGTCGATAGTAACGGAGATGTTTGATATTGTAGAGATGAACTCTAGAACGTTAGCGAAACGAGTTAATAACAGGAATTAAGCTATAGGTTTGTTGTCTGGAGGGTGTGCAAGCACTGGACACAGTAGTCGTCAATATAGCGACTCTGCAGCTCTGTACATCTCTGTAGTGTGGAGGCACATAGCCTAGTGGTTAGAGCAGTGGACTTGCGGTCGAGGGATCGCGGGTTCGAATCTCAGACCGGGCGATGTGTGTGTTTATGAGCGAAACACATGAGCCACACGCGGCTCTGGCAGAAGGTAATGGCGAACTTCTGCTGACTCTTTCGCCACAACTTTCTCTCACTCTTTCCTCCTGCATCTTGCAGCTCACCTGTGACGGAGCGGCGTCCCGTCCAGGTTGGGAACCTATACGTCAAGAAACCTGGAAACCGGCCCTTATGAGCCAGGCATGGCTCGAGAAGGAACAAACATAACATCGTACATCTCTGTACAGCTCGAGGCTGGCAAGATCAGTTTGGCGTGGTGTGAAGCGGTAAGTTCTTGTAGAGGTTAGCGATCTAAGAAATATTTAAGGTTTGATAGGCCGTCGCTTTTGCGGGGTAGGACTGTAAAAAAATACCTTGATGTCTGCCATGACAAGTAAGAAAACTATTTGAGAAGGCCAGGGAAGATCAGGGAATCAGTTGGGTAACGCTGAGAGGTACGAGGAGAGGCGATCCATTGGAAAGTTGGTATTTTCTAGTTTGTGGCTATTAAGACGCAAGTAAACAGTGCAGGCTGGGAGCGTGGTTACCATGTGGTTAATAGTAGGGACGGAGGAGAGTAAGTTCAGGGGAAATGAGTTCAAGCCCGGTGGTGAAGATTTGAGACTAGTTGAAGTTGCTGGTGGAATCTTTCGCTAGGTGTTAGTGAGTTGGCTTCTTTTTACCGTATATATAATTATATATAATATATATATATATATATATATATATATATATATATATACAATTAAGGGCTCCTAAATAAAGATGCCGAGTGCTGGGAACACAAAAAGGGGATGAATTATCGAGAGTGAAAATCAAAAACGTTTACCGATAACTTTAACAACTCGTACCGCGGTTTCTGCTTCTTTCTAGCAAAACACAGAATATGTTTGCTAAGGCCAGCTTCATCAGCGAGTTGCCTGAATTTAATCGAGGTCTGCAGCGATGTGGGGCTATACGTTAAACCCGACTACTAGCAGATCTTAACTTTTCAAATCTCTGAAGCTGGCCTTAGCAAACATATTCTGTGTTTTGCTAGAAAGAAGCAGAAACCGCGGTACGAGTTGTTAAAGTTATCGGTAAACGTTTTTGATTTTCACTCTCGATAAATTCATCCCCTTTTTGTGTTCCCAGCACTCGGCATCTTTATTTAGGAGCCCTTAATTGTATAACTACATGAATAATATTTTTCTATATGAATAATATTTTTGTCTTATGACTAATTCGTCTTTTGTGCTGGGCACCTGGTAGTAAATAATATTACTACCCTTCTTGTTTATATATATATATATATATATATATGTATGTATGTATGTATGTATGTGTGTGTGTGTGTGTGTGTGTGGTGTGGTGTGTGTGTGTTGTGTGTGTGTGTGTGTGTATGTATGTGTGGTGTGTGTGTGGTGTGTGGTGTGTGTGTGTGTGTGTGTATGTGTGTGTATGTATGTGTGTGTGTGTGTGTGTGTGTGTGTTGTGTGTGTGTGTGTGTGTGTGTGTGTGTATGTATGTGTGTGTATGTATGTGTGTGTGTGTGTGTGTGTGTGTGTGTGTGTGTGTGTGTGTAGTGAGGGCGCATAGCTTAGTGGTCAGGGTGTTGCACTCACGATCTCGCATTCGTGATTTCAATACCTAGATCGGGTAGTGCGTTGTGTTCTTGAGCAAGACACTTCATCTCACGTTGCTCCGCGATCATTTCGACACACCCTGAACCTGTTGAGCCAACGTCGATTTGAAAGAGAGAGAGTGAGCTTATGTGTGGCGTGGACATTTGATCACTATAACCGAATCATTTGTGCAGGTCGTTCGGCTAAAGCTGAATGCTCATACATCGTCTTCAACGGCAGAGTCCATCATGTATATATGTAACAAGAAGTTGGAAAACTTTCTAGTATTATTTAGAAAGTTACTCTTTTACTTGTTTCAGTCATTTGACCGTGGCCACAGGGGCTAAACACAGAGAAGATAAACAAGGACAGACAAACGGATTAAATCGATTATATCAACCCCAGTGCGTAAATGGTACTTAATTTATGGATCTCGAAAGGATGAAAGGCAAAGTCGACCTCGGCGGAATTTGAACTCAGAACGTAGCGGCAGACAAAATACCTATTTCTTTACTATCCACAAGGGGTTTAACACAGAGAGAACAAACAAGGACAGACAAACGGATTAAGTAGATTATATCGACCCCAGTGCGTAACTGGTACTTAATTTATCGATCTCGAAAGGATGAAAGGCAAAGTCGACCTCGGTGGAATTTGAACTCAGAACGCAAAGGCAGACGAAATACGGCTACGCATTTCGCCCGGCGTGGTAACGTGTCTGCCAGCTCACCGCCCTACCGCTAAGTATTTCGCCCGGCGTGCTAACGATTCTACCAGCTCGCTCGCCTCATTTGTCATTCTATCGACTGAAAGTCCTATGGCGATGGAAGAATGGCGACCGATGAAGACTTAACTAGTTGAAAGCGCATTGTAAGTTACAACTTCCGTTTGTTGCCTATGCTCCAATAACATGCAGATTAGCAATGGAACTGAATTTGAGGGGTTATAGACAGAAAGTTAGAAATGCTATTGACTATGAAAAGCATGAAGAGATGATAACCAGCTGTAAAAATGGAGCAATCACCATGCGTGTATGTGAAATACACAAAGTTAAATTGATATTGCATTATGCAATAATAGAAGAAATATCAACTTCACAAAATACAATGTATGTGTTAACCAAAAGGAAGGAAATATCTATATATATAAAACTCTAGTTGTGTGAGTGTCTGTCCCCTTCGATTTAGATTCCTAACTCCTCCCACATTTTGCGGTGCAGTTTAACCAAATTCGGGTATCTTATAGTCGTGATTCATATCGAGCCCGTCTGACTATTAGCGCGCGTCAACGATGAGTCTACGATTTTAAAAAAATAATTAACATCATTTTTTATTCCATTTTAATGCATAAAATGCATCGTATGTCGATGGCGGCGGAGTTGGCGTCCACGCTCACAGCTGCACCTGTTTGCTTCTCCCCCTTCCCTCCCTCGTGAAGCTGTGGGGAAGGGAGTGTAAAGAAATCAACGTGGTAATGCATTGTGAAGGAAACCAGCGTTCTTTTAGAACAACGACTTCATGGCTTGAAGACACCAAAACAAAAATGGCTAAGAAAGCCCGAATTTATAAGGGAAGTAACTCTCTAAAAATGCTTATATAGTTATTTCCCTTACAAACCCGAGCAACGCCGGGCGATACTGCTAGTATATATATTTGTGAATTTCATATGAACTCCAGCATAAAAATTGATAAATATTAACGAAAACAGAGAATGAACCAATGAAAAAATAACAGAACCTCTAATAAACATGTAATCGCTAAAATATCTATCAATCTATCTATCTATCTATCTATCTATCTATCTATCTATCTATCTATCTATCTATCTACCTACCTACCTACCTACCTACCTACCTACCTACCTACCTACCTACCTACCTATCTATCTATCTATCTATCTATCTATCTATCTATCTATCTATCTATCAATCTATCTATCTATCTATCTATCTATCTATCTATCTATCTATCTATCTATATGAGTCCATAAAAACACATACAAGTGCATACACACATATTAATACCGTAAAATATCAAAAGAATGAAGGCAAAAATTTACTCCACTTAATCAGACGAAGAAAAGAAAAAAAAATATTTGGCAGATGGTGTTAGTAGTGGGTGGGTGCGTGTGTGAGTGACAGACAAGAAGTATAAAGGAAATTACAGCAGAAGAAAAGAGGAAATTAAGGAAGAACTCTGTAGGAAATGAAATAATTGAAAATAAACCTCATCTAAAGCGGAAATAGAGGTTTGGAGAAAGATACGAGGAGGGCAGTGGGAGGAGGCAGAGAAAGGTAACAGAAATCAGTATGAACTAATTAATTCAACATGAGGGGTTAATACTAGTGGTTCATTGAATTAACGTCTGGTCTATTCTTGCTGCTAGAAATAGTGACTATGCCTCAATCTGATCAGATCATATCCGTCCACAACCATTGGCCTTGGAAACAAGCGGTAAAGAACAAACTGGATTACGCAGTCGTGGGATATACCGATAGCACCAGCACCAACACCAGCAGCAGCAGCAGCAGCACCCCCGCCGCCGCCACCACTACAAACCCCCACCACCACCACCACACCACCACCACCGCCACCACCGCCAACCACCACCACCACCACCACCACCGCCGCCGCCACCGCCCACCACCACCACCGACCACCACCACCACCACCGCCGCCACCACCACCACCACCCCACCACCACACCACACCACCACCACCACACCGCCACCACCACCATAATCGTTTTAACGTCTCCTTTTCCGTGCTTGCCTGAATCGGACGGAATTCGCTACGGCAGACGATCTTCTGTCGGATGCCTTTGCTGTCGCTAACCCCTTGTTTCCTCAGTAAGTTAATATTTTTCCAGGGCTTTCATCAAAAAACAACGTTAAGATAAAGGGACGGTAACACGCACGCACACATACACAAGCATATGCACACATACATACATACACACACACATACATACATACATACACACACATACATACATACATACATACATACATACATACATACATACATACATACATACACACAAACATGCACACACATATACAGCTATGTGTGTCTGTCTTTGAGTTTGTGTTTGTCCCTCGTCACCGCTTGACGAGCGGTGATGGTTTGTTTATATCTGCGTATCTTAGCGGTTATATATGTGTGTGTGTTTGTGTGTCTGTGTTTGCCCCCCCCCCCGCAACATCGCTTGACAACCGATGCTTTTGTGTTTACGTCTCCGTAACCTAGCGGTTCGGCAAAACAGACCGATAGAATAAGTACAAGGCTTACAAAGAATAAGTCTTGGGGTCGGTTTGCTCGACTAAAGGCGGTACTCCAGCATAGCCACAGTGAAATGGCTGAAACAAATAAAAGAGTAAAAAGAGTATATACGAGAGTTAAGGAATTGAGTATCCGAACTACATATGTCACGGGGACGTAAACACACCAGCATCGGTTGTCAAGTGATGTTGGGGTACAAACACAGACACACAAACATATACACATGCACATACATATATATATACATATATACGACGGGCTTCTTTCAGTTTCCGTCTACCAAATCCACTCACAAGGCTTTGGTCGGCCTGAGGCTATAGTAGAAGACACTTGCCCAAGGTGCCACGCTGTGAGACTGAACCCCGAACCATGTGGTTGGTAAGCAGGCTACTTACCACACAGCAATCCTACGCCTATTTGCATGTCATATTTGATAAAGATATTGTGTGCCTCTTTATCTATTGTGTCAAGGCTGTAGGATCAAATATGAGGAAAAATTAGCTAATACCTTTTATTTTTTTTATATCTTTTACTTGTTTCAATCATTGGACTGCGACCATGTTGAGTTACCACTTTGAAGAAATTAGTCGACCAAAGCTATACCAGATTCATATTAATGCCCAGTGCTTATTCAAATTTCTGTTTTGCCAAATCGCTACGATAGGTGGACGTGCTCAAACGAACAACAATTGTCAAATGGTGGAGAGGGGGAAAACCCCCACACACTTACGCACACATGCAAGGAGATTCCACGCAGAATCCGTCTACTAAATTCACTCAGAAAGCATTCTTTGGCTAGAGGCTATAGTAGAGGACACTTGCCCATGATTGAGAGCAGTGGGGCTGAAGCCTTAACCACGTGGTCGCAAAGCCATGGATAGAAAGTCGAACGACCATGTAGAAACTGCCCACTCTTGTGGGTCGTATAGTCTCGATTGTAGAAATAAAACTCAGTCGTTATAAAATAGTAATAACAGAAGGTGGAGCATGAACGTTATTTCGATGAGGTATAGTCGAATATAGGGCACTATACAAGGATATTGTAATTCCTGGAGTTGATGGAAGAATTTACAGTCGTTTGTTAGGAGGCAGGAAAGTGTAGTCATCACAACTGACTTAGCCCAGCACAAATCTCACTGCGGGTTCCAGGAGAAAGACTTAAACCAAAATCTTTTGTTTTCTCTGCCAGCGTAACCTTGAAATAAATTCAATACTTTTTCCGTATCATTTGTTCATCTGTGTAATGCCATTTAAATATATATTTCTTTACTACCCACCAGGGGCTAAACACAGAGGGGGCAAACAAGGACAGACAAAGGGATTAAGTCGATTATATCGACCCCAGTGCGTGACTGGTACTTATTTAATCGACCCCTAAAGGATGAAAGGCAAAGTCGACCTCGGCGGAATTTGAACGCAGAACGTAACGACAGACGAAATACCTATTTCTTTACTACCCACAAGGGGCTAAAAACAGAGGAGACAAACAAGGACAGACAAACGGATTAAGTCGATTATATCGACCCCAGTGCGTAACTGGTACTTATTTAATCGACCCCGAAAGGATGAAAGGCAAAGTCGACCTCGGCGGAATTTGAACTCAGAACGTAACGACAGACGAAATACCGCTAAGCATTTCGCCCGGCGCGCTAACGTTTCTGCTAGCTTGCCGCCTTAAATATGCCATTTACATATAAGTGTTTGTTCTACTTAGCCAAATACAGTTCTGTAACTGGTTGCAGTTCTTCATCTCAGGGGAATTGTCTGCCTCTCAAATGGTATTTCAAACTGATAACAGCCACAACGCACAAGATCTACTAACTAGGTTGGCTGTGCTAGCTCTTCAGAGTCACACTAGAGCCATGTAAGCTGGTACATTGTGAAGAAGCGAGAAACCCGCACTAGAAATTCTATGTAAGCAATAAATATGTATCTTTCGAACTCTAATTTCAGTCAGAAGTGTCTGTTTGACTAAAAAACCTAAGTGGAAACCAATTATGATTGATTAAAGTGTAAGTGAAAAAAATTAACCCTTGAAGAATTATCAATAAAAATTCTTGACGCTTGAAACACGACATTCTCATGGGAAGAAAACAAATATATAAGCTTAGATGACCTCTAGAGAGTTTTGGGTTTTACATTTTCAAATAATTTTTCTTTCTTTAACATTTTACGTAGTTCAACCTACGTGGAGGCGCAATGGCCCAGTGGTTAGAGCAGCGGACTCGCGGTCATAGCATCGAGGTTTCGATTTCCAGACCGGGCGTTGTGAGTGTTTATTGAGCGAAAACACCTAAAGCTCCACGAGGCTCCGGCAGGGGATGGTGGTGATCCCTGCTGTACTCTTTCACCACAACTTTCTCTCACTCTTACATCCTGTTTCTGTTGTACCTGTATTTCAAAAGGCCGGCCTTGTCACTATGTGTCACGCTGAATATCCCCGAGAACTACGTTAAGGGTACACGTGTCTGTGGAGTGCTCAGCCACTTACACGTTAATTTCACGAGCAGGCTGTTCCGTTGATTCGGATCAACCGGAACCCTCGTCGTCGTAACCGACGGAGTGCTTCCACAGTTCAACCTACACGAGTGAATGAGTGGAAAACAAAATAGGAATTTTGAAAGAAGTTTCTATAAAACTAGTTTTTAAACACCGAATAGTTATAGGGGTCCACCAGAATAAAATAGTAAGCAAAGGGGCCTATAGACAAAAAAAACCGTTAAGAACCCCCGAGTTATAGGATTAAACAAACAACCCATATTAAAAGGCTGTAGATGATTTATCGTTATTAAGATTATAGTTACTTGGACTAATTAATCTTATTTTAACTATCAATGTTTTATACTCTTACTCTTTTACTCTTTTACTTGTTTCAGTCATTTGACTGCGGCCATGCTGGAGCACCGCCTTTAATCGAGCAACTCGACCCCTGGACTTATTCTTTGTAAGCCCAGTACTTATTCTATCGGTCTCTTTTTGCCGAACCGCTAAGTTACGGGGACATAAATACACCAGCATCGGTTGTCAAGCAATGCTAGGGGAACAAACACAGACACACAAACACACACACATACATATATATACATATATATGACGGGCTTCTTTCAGTTTCCGTCTACCAAATCCACTCATAAGGCTTTGGTCGGCTCGAGGCTATAGTAGAAGACACTTGCCCAAGGTGCCACGCAGTGGGACTGAACCCGGAACCATGTGGTTTGCAAACAAGCTACTTACCACACAGCCACTCCTGCACCTTATATTTTTACATTTTACATTTTACATAATTTTTATATAAAAAGAAATTGGATTCTTCATGACGACAATATACCTTGCCACCAAACTCACCTCACTCGTGAATTTCTCATCGGAAACAGCATGGAATCCCTTTCACACCGACCTTATTCACCAGATTTAGCACTTGCAGATTTTCATCTCTTCCCCAAGATGAAAACGCAGCTCAAAGGTCACTGATTTAACATCTTTGTCGAGATCCAGAGCGAATCACAGAAGGTCCACGACTCGCTTCCTTCCGGAAAACGATTTCCAAGCAGGACTCCAAAAGTGGCAGGAACGCTGGGACGGGTGTAGTGCTGCGCAAGGTGGCTATTTCGAAGGAGATGATATTAAAACTTAGGTAAATAAGTTATTTTTTTTTTATTAAACATAACTAGTCCGGGAACTCTCTGATATCACCTCGTATATATGTATGTATGTATATGTATGTATGTATGTATGTATGTATGTATGTATGTATGTATGTATGTATGTCTATATCTCTCCCCTCTCTCTCTCCCTCTCTGTATATATATATATATTTTTTTAAATAACGAGGGTGATAAATTGAATATTAATTTAATTAACATCAATTTAAAACCAGTAGCCTAGCATATAGAAAAATCTGAAAATTCAGAAAAAATTGTATTACATGCGTATAAGAAGGGATGACCACTAAGTGGACATCCAATATGCTAGACGATTGGTGTTGGTGCATTTACGGCTCCTTAACTTATCGGTAGGAGAAAGGAGACCGATAAAAAGTCCTGGGGGTCGATTTGTTCGACTAAAACCCTTCAAGGCAATGCCCCAGCATAGGCGCAGTCAAATGACTGAAACAAGTAAAGGATAAAAGATAGAAGATGGAATTGATTGAGGTCCATTATGAGCAAGAGCGTCCTCTTTTGGCATTGGTGAAAATGAAGGGGCGATAATAATTATTTATTACACTATAACAACATAGGGTCCTTATAATATAAACAACTAGCAGTATCGCCCGGCGTTGCTCGGGTTTGTAAGGGAAATAACTATATAAGCATTTTCAGAGTGCTATAGCCAAAAAATAGCAAAACAATGGGAAAAAAATGATGGTAATTTTTTTTTAAATCGTTGACTCATTGTAGACATTTTTAGAGAGTTACTTCCCTTATATGATAGCGAAAAAATGCATTAAAATGGAAAAAAATGATGGTAAATTTTTTTTAAAATCGTAGACTCATCGTAGACGCGCGCTAATACCCAGAAGGGCTCGATATGAATCACGACTATAAGATACCCGGTTTTGGTTAAACTGCACCGCAAAATGTGGGAGTAGTTAGGAATCTAAATCGTAGGAGACAGACACGCAACTTCACTTTTATATATAAAGATATCAAGAACTGCTGCAAATTTTGGGTTTTGATTTCTTGATTATTTAGGATAAATCTGCTACTTAACACTCAGAGCTACCTACAGGAATAAATGGTAGATTTGTGTTATCATTGACATAACCAGAAAAATGGACACTGAAAAACTAGATTCGATGCTAATGCCGCCTTACCATTCGGCTACAATTTAGATTTTCTATTTTTAACTGAGAACAATATATTTTCCACAAACTTCACACTGTTTACATAATAAAAGACAGACATCTTTCTGCGCGAACAAAGTTAAAACTATAAAGTCAGACAGCTAGGAAGTGCCATTTCCATAGACCAGTCAGATAGGTAGGAAGTGGTGCTGTAATATGCCTCTCCAACTTGAACAACTCTTAATTCTTTCTTCTTCTTCCATAAAATCAGGAACTGAAAGATCGTATTGACATTTCCACCAGACATTGAAACATCTCATATTTTATCAACAAATACACATACCTCCTCTTCTCATCTTCCTTCACCACAACCACCGACACCACATCCTCCTGCCCTCTCCATCTCTTTCATTTTCTCTCTTTCTGTCTTTCTTCTCCCCCCTCGTTCGCTGTCGGTTTTCTTCTTTTTCTCAAACCGTCTGTCTGATTCCTTCTCTAAGCCTTTCTCTCACTTTACTTTCACTTTCTATATCGTCCTTCATCACTCATTGCCTCTCCCTCTCCCTTTTTTCAATCTTCCCCACCTCGCTTCTCTCTCTCTCTCTCTCTCACTCTCTCTCTCTTTCGTTATCTCTTCTATTGTCTTCTCTCTTTTATATTTGCTCCCCCGCTTGTTTTTCTTTCTGTCTGTTTATTCTCCATACTCTTACCTCCTCTCTAAATCACACTTTCTATCTCTTATCTTCCTTTCTATCTCTTATCTTCCTTTCTCTCTCTTATCTTCCTTTCTTTCATTACTCCTTCACTTTCTCACTTACATAATCTCTACACAAATACACTCTGCCACAAGTACAAACGTGCTCTTACGCATGCGCACACATACACTCTTTTCTTACACGCCCTCTCACACATACAGTCATACACACAAACATACACTATCACACACGCGTGTACACATATTCACATATACTCACTCATAGACACAGTCACACAAATATCAAACAAAGAGACGCATTGACTGAGCCATACACACAACACAAGTACCCATACATGCATACGCGGTCATATACACATCCTCTTTTCCATGCATATACACACAACACAAGTACCCATACATGCATACGCGGTCATATACACATCCTCTTTTCCATGCATATACACACAACACAAGTACCCATACATGCATACGCGGTCATATACACATCCTCTTTTCCATGCATATACACACAACACAAGTACCCATACATGCATACGCGGTCATATACACATCCTCTTTTCCATGCATATACACACAACACAAGTACCCATACATGCATACGCGGTCATATACACATCCTCTTTTCCATGCATATACACACAACACAAGTACCCATACATGCATACGCGGTCATATACACATCCTCTTTTCCATGCATATACACACAACACAAGTACCCATACATGCATACGCGGTCATATACACATCCTCTTTTCCATGCATATACACACAACACAAGTACCCATACATGCATACGCGGTCATATACACATCCTCTTTTCCATGCATATACACACAACACAAGTACCCATACATGCATACGCGGTCATATACACATCCTCTTTTCCATGCATATACACACAACACAAGTACCCATACATGCATACGCGGTCATATACACATCCTCTTTTCCATGCATATACACACAAGCAAATACACACGTACTCGCATACACACGTTTTCTGCATCTCTGTCTCTTATCAACCCCTGCCACTATATCTGACCCAAAAGTTTCTAAACGAAATTTTTGGACAGACGTGTAACAACGAAATCCACTTCAGACATTCACCGTTTGATTTTAAACAAAGACGAAGCGGAAGTTTTCAAGAAAATCTCCCGCGAACCGGAAGTAAGCACACTGAAATTGTTCAACAGTGGATTTGGGTTCGGTTTAATCTACCCTACGCGTTTAATCTAATAGGGCGGCGAGCTGGCAGAAACGTTAGCACTCCGGGCGAAATGCTTAGCGTTATTTCATCTTCCGCTACGTTCTGAGTTCAAATTCCGCCGAGGTCGACTTAGCCTTTCATCCTTTCGGGGTCGATAAATAAAGTACCAGTTACGCACTGGGGTCGATGTAATCGACTTAATCCGTTTGTCTGTCCTTGTTTGTCCCCTCTGTGTTTAGCCCCTTGTGGGTAGTAAAGAAATAGGTATTTCATCTTCCGCTACGTTCTGAGTTCAAATTCCGCCGAGGTCGACTTAGCCTTTCATCCTTTCGGGGTCGATAAATTAAGTACCAGTTACGCACTGGGGTCGATGTAATCGACTTAATCCGTTTGTCTGTCCTTGTTTGTCCCCTCTGTGTTTAGCCCCTTGTGGGTAGTAAAGAAATAGGTATTTCATCTTCCGCTACGTTCTGAGTTCAAATTCCGCCGAGGTCGACTTAGCCTTTCATCCTTTCGGGGTCGATAAATTAAGTACCAGTTACGCACTGGGGTCGATGTAATCGACTTAATCCGTTTGTCTGTCCTTGTTTGTCTCCTCTGTGTTTAGCCCCTTGTGGGTAGTAAACAAATAGGTTTAATCTACCCAACGCATTCTTTGTTAAAGTTGGTCCTCTCTTCACAGAAAAGACATTTCTTCAGAAAATTATGGACTCTCCCGTCGAAAACGACGTATAGGTCATTCAGCTTTTACCGAACGATTTTCACAAATGATTCGTTTATTGTGATCAAATGTTCGTACCGCACATTAGCTCAATTCCTCCATCAAATCGACGTTGCTTGAACAGGTGCACAGCGGCGAGCTGGCAGAAACGTTAGCGCGCCGGGCGAAATGCTTTGTGGTATTTCGTCCGCTGCTGCGTTCTGAGTTCAAATTCCGCCGAGGTCGACTTTGTCTTTCATCCTTTCGGGGTCGATAAATAAAGTACCAGTTACGCACTGGGGTCGATATAATCGACTTAATCCGTTTGTCTGTCCTTGTTTGTCCTCTCTGTGTTTAGTCCCTTGTGGGTAGTAAAGAAATAGGTATCGAACTGATTGCAGAGCAACGAGACACGAAGTGTTTTGCTCGAGAACACAACGCACTACCCAGTCTAAGAACTGAAACTACGATCTTGTGATCGTGAGTGCAGTACCCTGACCACTAAACCAAGCGTCATCAGAAAATAGCGCGTGGCTGTGTGGTAAGTAGCTTGCTTACCAACCACATGGTTCCGGGCTCAGTCCCACTGCGTGGCACCTTGGTCAAGTGTCTTTTGCTATAGCCTCGGGCTAACCAAAGCCTTGTGAGTGGATTTGGTAGACGGAAACTGAAAGAAGCCCGTCGTATATTTATCTATCTATACACACACACTCATATATATATATATGTGTGTAGTGTGTGTGTGTGTGTGTGTGTGTGTGTGTGTTTGTGTGTCTGTGTTTGTCCCCCCCTAACATCGTTTGACAACTGATGCTGGTGTGTTAACGTCCCGTAACTTAGCGGTTCGGCAAAAGAGACCGATAGAATAAGTACTAGGCTTACAAAGAATAAGTCCTGGGGATCGATTTGCTCGACTAAAGGCGGTGCTCCAGCATGGTCACAGTCAAATGACTGAAACAAATAAAAGAGTAATAAGAGTATACTCTTGGTTAAGTTTAGTCTCTTTATGAATTACAGAAGTCAGCGAGTCTGTTTAATGATGTTCCTTATCTCTTATCCCGTCCCCTTCCGACTTTTAGTTCATGCAATTGGAAAAACCGCATTATTTATGTGATGACACAATATATGTTCAGACCAGGGATAGAACAGTCCACTGGCAGTGGATTTGAACTCATCACACACAGGTTTATCTTACTCCTTTTGCCACTTCATCTTTGTTCAAACAGAAAAGAGTTTCCTGGGAGAAAAACTTCGATTATGGATAAGCATTTAAATTATCTCTTCGATCAAGTAGGAGAGAAGATGATGAAGTGATGAAGCTGATGGTGTTAATGGGGGAAAAATAATTAATTCTATGCTTTAATTAAAAGTTCCGAATCTGGAATATATTACTTAAGTCAAATCTTCAATTTTTTTTGAATAAAAGTGGATATGAAATCCAAATATGTTATGATTTCGAGCTGGCTGAATCGTTAGCAAACCGGACAAAGTGCTTGGCAGCGTTTCTTGTGCCTCTTTACGTTTTGAGTTCAAATCTC
>NC_043021.1:8620399-8627899 GCF_006345805.1 Octopus sinensis
TAAGCAAATACAATCATTCATCAACGGATGCTTGCGTAGTATATTTAAAATTAGATGGCCCGAACACATAAGCAATATGGAGCTATGGCAAAGAACAAATCAAGTTTTGATTAGGGAGCAAATATTAAAGAAAAAGTGGAAGTGGATTTGTAGCACAAATAGAAAAGACACACCAAATGTAGCGAAAAGTGCTTTAAAGTGGAAACCGGTTGGATATAGAAGGAGAGGTAGGCCTAAGAACTCGTGGCCTCAGGGATCAATACAAAAGGAACTAGAGAAAGGGGGACATTCATAGCAGAGTATAAGTACAGAAGTGAAAAATTATGCCATATGGAATTCAATTATAAGTGGCCTATACTCTGCATTGGGGGGGTTAAAGTCAAGAAAGAAAAAGAAAAAACATATTAAACTAGGGTTGTAACGTATTTGCTGCGCAAGTAAGAAGATTTAGAAAGATAGTTAATAGGTATGGTTTACTGGTAGATTAGATGTTACTAATAATCTTACAAGAAGTATGACTGGGTAAGATTATAAAGCAAAAAGGATTAATTAACTAAATTAATTATAGCCTAAATTTACACAATGATACATAAAGTGCGGTGTTGTTTCAATCTTACAATTAAGCTGTAAATTGGATGCTTAACATTGACAACTCATTATTGATTGCTGGGGTTAATGAGATTAGTTAAAAGTTATATGCTTGAGTCGTATAAAACGTTACCCAAGGGGTCATCTCTCTTTCTCTGTCTCTCTCATTTGCTATTGATGATTTCTTCCGCATTGTGCCTTATTTTCATCCGCGAGTTCCACTTCGAAGACTAATCGTTCTTTAACACATAAAAACTCGTACAGGTCAGACAGAAGAAAATTGTCTCTCTGGTGGTGTAATTTACAACTGAACCGTAGTCATTAGTTTCTTTGTTTGTTTGATACTTTAGTGTATGGTGTAAAATATGTTTCTTATTTCTTTATTGCCAACAAGGGGCTAAAGATAGAGAGGACAAACAAGGACAAAGAGATTAAGTCGATTACATCGACCCCAGTGCGTAACTGGTACCTAATTTATCGACCCCGAAAGGATGAAAGGCAAAGTCGACCTCGGCGGAATTTGAACTCAGAACGTAAAGGCAGACGAAATACCTATTTCTTTACTACCCACAAGGGGCTAAACACAGAGAGGACAAACAAGGACAGACGTAGCGGCAGACGAAATACCGGTTAGCATTTCGCGCAGCGTGCTAGCGCTTCTGCCAGCTTGCCGCCTTGGTGTAAAATATGTTTCCGTTCTCTCTTTAAAGCCTGCTTGTCATTCCAGTTCTGCTGAATTTCTTTTAGTTATCTCACGTTGTACGGTCTCTTCTGCTATATATTGGTTTCTTGAAATAAAATGTAGAGATTAGATATAATTTTATCATAATCTCATGGTGAGTTGTAAATAGTTACAGTTTAACTAGGCCGGCAGATTTTAAGCACACGCACGTATAAAATATTTAACATATTAGTTTCAGATCTTAGCACGGGGCCGGCAATTTTGGATGAAGTGGGTAAGTCGATTACATCGATCCCACTACTCAACTGGTACTTATTTTATCGATCTCAAAAGGATGGAAGGCAAAATCGACCTCGGCAGAATTTGAACCCAGAACATAAAGACGGACAAAATGCCGCTCAGCATTTTCTCCGGAGTGCTAACCGTTCTGCCTACTCGCCGCCTTCGAACATATATAATATATAAAACTACTTTCTTTTGAAACTATTGGGCTGTCCGGAAAGTTCGTGCCGATTTATAGTAGCTTACCTACAGACTTATTTTAGAACATGGTTGAGTCCATAAAATAGAATTTGACTACACCTCCATTCAGAGCACAGTTTAAGCTATCTTTTCATGGAAGAAGGTTTATATTCCTATAACCTGTGTTAATTCTGTAACCCTTCAAAATGGAAGATAAGAAAGTTCATTTTCGGCACTTGATGCTTTGGGAACCAGACAAAAATTGCTGCAGCTCAGCTGAGGTGTGTTACCCCACCCTCCATATTCACCAGACATTGCTCCTTCGGATTTTCACTAATTCAGGTCTCTGCAGAATAGTCTTAATGGTAAAAATTTCAATTCCTTGGATGACGTTAAAAGATACCTTGATGAATTCTTTGCCATGAAACCACCTCAATTCTGGGAAGAGGGTATTTTCAAGTTAAAGGAAAGATGGAGACGCATTGTGCAACAAAATGGTTCATATTTGATTGATTAAAAATGTAATGGCAAGTATTTATTGACCTTTTTCTTTCCTTTAAAAATCGACACGAACTTTCCGGACAACCCAATATTATCGTCCTTCTAATATATGCACATGTACAAATATATAGATTCAATTTTGGTTAGGAACTTTGTATTTTGTTTTATAAAGCTTGTCCGCGGGTACCGGCTACCAAGTGCAACTTTGTAACATTAAATGATCGTATTACAGGCGATACATCCGGAAATCCATTAATATTCGTAGAGTATATATATGAGTGTGGTAGTGTGTGTATGCGTGTGTAGCTCTGTGTGTGTGTGGGGGGGGCTCCGTGTGTGTGTGGAGGGACTGTGTGTGTGTGTAGGGACTGTGTGTGAGTGTGTATGTGGTTGTGTGTATAGAGACACATACACACAAACACACATACTCACAAACACACACACACAGAATGAAACTATGTACTTTAATTTTGTTTGAAAGTATTTTCCCTTAAACGTTCGCCAATTTGTTTTGTTAGCGATTGATTGATTGTGGTCGACTCTTGCCATTTATGCACGTGATACTCCAATTTTAAACCCGTTATTTATAACACTTAATTCAATTCTCTGACACCTATTCGGTTGTATGACCCCTCCCCCATACTCCCCACCTATTTAAATGGCGCTTCGTCTTCAATCATATATAAAAATCTATAAGAAAAAAAAAAACAAGCGTTATAGTAATTGTGTGTGCGCTTGTCTGCACACGCATGCGCGCGCGCGTGTGTGTGTGTGTGTGTGGATGTATGTGTATGTGCGTGAGTGTGTGCATAGATGCGCTAGTACATATTTGTATTAGAACACGCGTATGTGTGTGTGTGAGCTCCTTTCATTTAAAATCAACACTATTTGTTTTACGTTCAAGTCGTTCATTTTCTTTTCGACAATAAACTATGAAATACAGTTAAAATGTATTTCTCGCAAAATTTACGGGAACTTCTCGCTGATTTATTTTGATCAAGGGAAACTGTTACTCTCGCTACAGGCGACAGTAATTAGAATTCTTACACTTTCCTTCTCTTAACATCTTCGACTGTCTCTCACCTACTGTCTGTTTGCTGTTTGAGTTTCCCCTGTACAAGTATGATAGCAAACATTGTACATGTACGTGTTATATGCATGTATGTGTGTGTTTGTGTGTGTGTGTGTGTGTCTGTGTGTATGTCTATGTGCCAACGCGTGTGAAATTAAAGTAAATATACTATGTGCGTCTACATGCATATATACATACATACATACATACATACATACATACATACATACATATAGTTGAAATTTACAAAAGAAACAGACGAAGACAGGTGTATAAACAACAAACAGGTGTATTAGTTTAACGCTCGCGAAGTGAGAAAGTCTTTTACGTTTCGAGCCTATGCTCTTCAGCAGAAAGGAACACGAGTAAAGATATGTGTGTGTGTTTGTGTGCATATATGTTTGTGTATATATATATATATATATATATATATATATATATAAACGTACACGTGTATACATATATATGTATGCACACACTAAAAATTTGTTTAAACATGTGTTTGCATATGTATGTATGCATGCATGTTTGTATGTATGCATGTATGTATGTATATATATATATATATATATATATATATATATAGAGATATACGTGTGTCAGTGCTGCAACTAGTCTCCAGCTTTACACTAAACGCAAGAACAGATCTGAGGAAAACAAATATACACAAATCAGTAATTCTGACTATCATTGTTTGCAGCTACGAAACATTATATGCGTAGTGAAAACGTCCAGTGATAATGGTTAAGTCTTTTAGTGTGTTGGTCATGTGAAATTATGCATTGTTTTATTCAAATGTGATCATGTAGGCGCAGGAGTGGCTGTGTGGTAAGTAGCTTGCTTACCAACCACATGGTTCCGGGTTCAGTCCCACTGCGTGGCACTTGGGCAAGTGTTTTCTACTATAGCCTCGGGCCGACTAAAGCCTTGTGAGTGGATTTGGTAGACGGAAACTGAAAAGAAGCCCGTCGTATATATGTATATATATATCTATGCATGTGTGTGTTTGTGCGTCTGTGTTTGTCACCCTAGCATTGCTTGACAACCGATGCTGGTGTGTTTATGTCCCCGTTACTTAGCGGTTCGGCAAAAGAGACCGATAGAATAAGTACTGGGCTTACAAGAGAATAAGTCCCGGGGTCGAGTTGCTCGATTAAAGGCGGTGCTCCAGCATGGCCGCAGTCAAATGACTGAAACAAGTAAAAGAGTAAAAGAGTATATAATTTAAAAGATTACATTTTAAAACGGATAGGCTGCAATACTGACATAAAATAGCAATATAATGAATCTTAAATATAATAAAGGATATGAAAAAAAAAGACGTATTTGTTATACTACGAACACTACAAAATCTAAAGTTAAAGCCAGAAGTTAATGAAAAGTACAGCAGCTGCGCTGGATCTTTGAAGTTGGATGTTACTGAGAGCAACTTTAGGCTTATAGGAGGAAGAATAAAGCTCATCTGCAGGAGATGCCGAGCAGTAAATGGTCTCTGACAGAAAAAAGATTTACTTCCTTGAACTGGAAAAATAATTGCCTGGCAAGAAAAAAAGAGGGTCATTGTAACAGCCCTGCATGTAAAGTTACAAGGAAAGAAATTGTCATCCGATGAAAAATATGATATTTGTCAATCTTATAAGTTTCCAGGTGGGTGGTGCCAGAAATTTTTCAGAAAGAAATCATTAGCTCTTTATCAGAAATCGAAAATTTCAGAGAAGTTCCTCTTTGATTTGGCTCATAAGATTATACAGTTTCATAGGTTTTATTATAAAACGGAGAAAGTAGCATAATTGAACTGTTTCGTATTGGAAACCTGTTGAGGCATTCATATTTTTCTTTTTACCTGACTGCGAACGGAACACTGGATAAAGTAGGAAGTAAAATTGTCTCCGTTAAAACAAGACATGGGAAACGTTTTATGGCATTTTTCTTATTGGAAAGGGGAAAAAAAATCCTTTTCAATGAAAGCAAGTTTTACATTTTATTGAAAAAATATTTTGCTTGTTCGTTAGCTGGTGAATCTAAATAAATCCTATAGCTGTTAGCAAAAATCTTACAGTGCTGATGTAGGAATAGTTTAGAGTTCATCTAAGCCAACGAAACTTTGAAATATATCGAAGCCCATCGAGCACTGGTCAAAGTACATCCTATGTGTTTTGCCTGGTTGTCTTCAGTCACCAGATGTTCCTTTGGACAGGCTATTTGAGGTTGGAATAAGGAAGTATATGAAACCATGGGTATAATCTAATGAAGTGGAAGATACAGCAGCAGCTAATCTAAAAACAAAAAAGAAATCTTGACCTTGCTATGATACCTGGATTAAAATAGCTACGAATGCTTCAACTTGATCGTATGTTTTCTAAGAGCGTTTGAAAGTAATATATTAAATGGGACAAATGATAAACTTGTCTGCATTGATCACGAGGAAACTACAGTCGCTACTGAAGAAGATCGTGAAAAGATCTGCTGGGACTTTGATGAAAATCTCTGTCAAGAGTATAGCTGGAGATATTTGGAAAATCTAACAGTAAATCAGACTTAAGTGGTTGTTAAATGATAAGCTCATTTGATGGACATTAGCTATTTTAAAACTTGTGGTAAAAGCTTCACTTCGTACACAAATCATAACAGTTTTTTGTGTTCCCCTCTATGTGTTCTAAAATTTGCACAAATCTTGCATTGGTCCCTTAAAAATATAAATAATTATTGCTGTAGTCAGGAGTTGTATTATATAAGAGGATAATACAAAAAAGCATACATACATACATACATACATACATACATACATACATACATACATACATACATACATACATACACACACACACACACACACACACACACACACAAGGTCCCAGGTTGTGACAGGAATGTTTCAACTGTGGAAACACTTTTGAAACATTCCTGTCAACCTGGGACCTTGAAGACTGCTTAAATGCAAGTAAGTATACTAGTCCCTTAATATTTGATATTCAATATTTCATCTATTCAATAAGACAATACTTCATTTCATTTTACTATATATACTATTTATACTATATATTCTATATTCTACATTAATATTATAAAGAATATAAACAAAACATAAAAAACAGACAGAGTTGGAATTCCTTTGAATAATATATATCCCTGTATACACAATTATACAACCCCCTTTATATATATATAAAAGGCAACGTTGACACACACACACGGATACACATACACACACACACACACACGGATACACATATATACACACATGCACACATTAGATCTGAAGACAACTTACAATATATAATGCAAGGATGGACTTATTATGAAGAACATTTAACATTTTAGGTGCACGTGACTTACTTGCTCCGTATACCCGGGGTATACGTCTCTCTCTAGTTATTGAACTGGGCGGCATATGTACTCATAAAATATAAAACCTCTTGATGTTTATTGTACAGAGGAACATTGCTAGCCTAACAAACGCAGCATATATGCCTCTTCGTGCTTTAGCAAAGGTCGACTAGTACCGTCTAATACACCCGCCGGAATACACCCCTTTTGATGTTTATTAGACCGCGGGTAGAGCTCACCTAGCGCAGCCAAAATATCAACCTCTTGCTGTTTATTGTACAGAGTAGCATAGATATATATATATACACCTGGTTTTGTAAGCACCAAGAGGCGTATATGCTGCGTGTATTGGGCCAGCTATGCTACTCTGTACAATAAACAGCAAGAGGTTGATATTTTGGCTGCGCTAGGTGAGCTCTACCCGCGGTCTAATAAACATCAAAAGGGGTGTATTCCGGCGGGTGTATTAGACGGTACTAGTCGACCTTTGCTAAAGCACGAAGAGGCATATATGCTGCGTTTGTTAGGCTAGCAATGTTCCTCTGTACAATAAACATCAAGAGGTTTTATATTTTATGAGTACATATGCCGCCCAGTTCAATAACTAGAGAGAGACGTATACCCCGGGTATACGGAGCAAGTAAGTCACGTGCACCTAAAATGTTAAATGTTCTTCATAATAAGTCCATCCTTGCATTATATATTGTAAGTTGTCTTCAGATCTAATGTGTGCATGTGTGTGTATATGTGTATCCGTGTGTGTGTGTGTGTATGTGTATCCGTGTGTGTGTGTGTGTGTGTGTGTGTGTTCATATCATGTATCGAAATAGTTTAAAGTTTCTATGCATGTACTTATTCCATATCTCTA
>NC_043021.1:8630399-8640399 GCF_006345805.1 Octopus sinensis
CATTATCATCACCATCATCACCAGCATCATAACATCACTGTCACCACTCCCCTATCACAACCATCATTAACGCCACTACGATCAACGTCATCACATTAACACCAACTACCACCACCACTACTAGTACTACCACCACCACCACCACCACCACCACCACCACCATCATCATTAATGTATTCTTAAAATATATTCAAATACAGGCGAAGTCATGCCTGTGTGGTAAGAAGCTTGCTCCCTAACCACCTGGTTCTGGGTTCAGTACCACTGCGTGGCACTTTGAGCAAGTGTCTTCCATTATAGCCTCGGGCTGACCAAGGTCTTCTGAAAGGATTTGGTTGACGGAAACTAAAAGAAGACCGTCGTACATATATATGTATGTGTGTGTGTGTGTGTGTGTGTGTGTGTGTGTGTGTGGTGTGTGTCTGTGCGTGTGTGTTTCTGTCTGTATTTCCTCTCCCACCACTGGTTGGCAACCGGTGTTGGTGTGTTGACGTCCCCGTATCTTAGCGGTTCGGCAAAAAAGGCTCATTAAATAAGTACAAGGCTTAAAAAAGAGAGTGTGTGTGTGTGTGTGGTGTGTGTGTGTGTGTGTGTGTATCTGTGTGTGTGTTTCTGTCTGTATTTACTCTCCCACCACTGGTTGGCAACCGGTGTTGGTGTGTTGACGTCCCCGTATCTTAGCGGTTCGGCAAAAAAGGCTCATTGAATAAGTACAAGCTTAAAAAAGTGTGTGTGTGTGTGTGTGTGTGTGTGGTGTGTGTGTGTGTGTGTCTGTGTGTGTGTGTTTCTGTCTGTATTTCCTCTCCCACCACTGGTTGGCAACCGGTGTTGGTGTGTTGACGTCCCCGTATCTTAGCGGTTCGGCAAAAAAGGCTCATTGAATAAGTACAAGGCTTAAAAAAGAGTGTGTGTGTGTGTGTGTGTTGTGTGTGTGTGTGTGTGTGTGTGTGGTGTGTGTCTGTGTGTGTGTGTTCTGTGTGGTGTGTTTTCTGTCTGTATTTCCTCTCCCACCACTGGTTGGCAACCGGTGTTGGTGTGTTGACGTCCCCGTATCTTAGCGGTTCGGCAAAAAAGGCTCATTGAATAAGTACAAGGCTTAAAAAAGAGTGTGTTTGTGTGTGTGTGTTTGTGTTGTGTGTGTTGTGTGTGTGTGTGTCTGTGTGTGTGTGTTTCTGTCTGTATTTCCTCTCCCACCACTGGTGGCAACCGTGTTGGTGTGTTTACGTCCCCGTATCTTGCGGTTCGGCAAAAAAGGCTCATTGAATAAGTACAAGGCTTAAAAAAGAGTGTGTGTGTGTGTGTGGTGTGTGTGTGTGTGTGTGTGTGTGTGTGTGTGTCTGTGTGTGTGTGTTTCTGTCTGTATTTCCTCTCCCACCACTGGTTGGCAACCGGTGTTGGTGTGTTGACGTCCCCGTATCTTAGCGGTTCGGCAAAAAAGGCTCATTGAATAAGTACAAGGCTTAAAAAAGAGTGTGTGTGTGTGTGTGTGTGTGTGTGTGTGTGTGTGTCTGTGTGTGTGTGTTTCTGTCTGTATTTCCTCTCCCACCACTGGTTGGCAACCGGTGTTGGTGTGTTTACGTCCCCGTATCTTAGCGGTTCGGCAAAAAAAAAAAGAAAAAAAAAAGGCTTATAGAATAAATACAAGGCTTAAAAAAAAAAAAGAAAAGAAAATTGAAGTCCCGGGGTACTTATTCTTATCAGCCGCAATCTAATGACGGAAACAGATAAACGATAAAAGATAAGAGACATTTAAATTAAATTCCTAAATATATTTTTTTTTCCCTCCGTCACAAAATTTATTTCCGACACCATCGGAATCTCCGAAACCACCATCCAATGACATATCCGTATGCATCATGTGATCTCCGTTTCACACTGACCTGTTCGTTCGACTCCTCTGTTCGCAACTCCTACACCTCTGCGAGGCCGCTCAGGTGATTGACAAACAAAACAAAAAACACCGTAGCATTTATCTCCCCCTTACTTGTTGTTGCTTCAGGTCGTGTTATTGATGCAGCTGCTATTGTTGTCGTAATTGCTGCTGCTGTTGTTGTTTGTTTGTTGTTGTTGTTGTTGTGATTGTTGAAGAAATGAATGTATTTGGTTTTAATTACAGCTTGTATTATTATTATTATTATTATTTTATTATTATTATCATTATTATTATTATTATTATTATTATTTTATTATTATTATTATTACCATTATTATTATTATCATTATTAATATCATTATTATTATTATATTATTATTATTATTATTATTATTATTATTATCATTATTATTATTATCATTATTATTATCATTATTATTATCGTAATTATCATTATTATTATTATTATTATTATCATTATTATCATTATTATTATTATTATTATCATTATTATTGAGTGAGAGAGCAGTTCATGCCATCAAAGTGACACTGGGGTAAAATATACGAAGCCCAATATACCCATCATGACTACCCGTCTGATAAAGGTACACCAGGCACATGCATCACAACCATATGTGCGCGACATGGTGATCTCATATCAAGATAAACAGCACATGACCTTGCAGGTGGGGCCCAGTTAGAATTTTCTTCAGGTTGAGTAGCCCATCCTGCTCAAACGGTCCCTGAATAAGGGTTGCTTTAGGATGTTGAACGAAACACCTATGTTTCCAGAGGTGAACCATTCAAACTCCAAAGAATCCCTCTCAACACATGGCCATGATGCTCCCCCACTACTTCTGCTCGTGATCAGAGATGCACATATCGTCAGCCACTAAGGGACATGCTCAACTGGTTAAGGTCAAACAACTGACAAGCAAATCTGTGGTATTGAGCAGAATATTTGCTGTAGCCCATCTTTTATACCAAGACAAAACAATGTACATGATAACACTTCCAATCAGTTAAGATTAGAAGCCATGAGAGCCACTGCCTGGTACTGCATCAGGGCATTTATTATTATTATTATTATTATTATTATCATTATTATTATTATTATTATTATCATTATTATCATTATTATTATCATCATTATTATCATCATTATTATTATCATTATTATTATTATCATTATCATTATTATCATTATTATTATCATTATTATTATCATTATTATCATAATTATTATTATCATCATCATCATCATCATCATCATCATCATCATCATCATCATTATTATTATTATTATTATTATTATTATTAGTTGTAGTAGTAGTAAAACTAGCAATTGTTGTTGCTGATGTGGAGGAGGTGAACGGATTGTTTTTTGTTTTTGTTGTTGCTGTTGTTTAGCCCAAGGTCAAAGGTAAGCTAACCGTGGCTTTCCCATCTTTTTTTAGTTCCTTCTTTCAGATGTCTAAAACCGTAATTATCCAACGTCCTTCTATATTACACGGACACTTGGCTGCTATTTCTACCAGTTCGAACGATCAGACATAAACGCCTTCGTTGGTGTTGTTATTGCCACTGTTGTTGTCGTCGTCGTTATCACTTTGCTGCACAAACTGTAGTAATAGTAGTAGTAGTGGTGGTGGTAGTGGTGGCAGTAGTAGTAGAAGTCGTAGTAGCAGCAGTAAAAGTAGCTACTACTACTACTACAACAACAACAACTACTACTACTACTGCTGCTGCCACTACTACTACTACTACTACTACTACTACTACTACTATACTACTACAGCTGCTTCTACAACAACAACAACAACAACTAACTACTACTACTACTACTACTACAGCTGCTGCCGCCATAAGTACTGCTACTACTGTTGCTACTACTGTTGCTACTACTACTATTACTACTACAGTTGCTTCTAGAACAACAACAACTACTACTACTACTACTACTACTACTACTACAGATGTTGCTACTACAACCCTACTACTACTACTACTACTACTACTACTACTACACTACCACTACTACTACTACTGCTGCTGCTGCTTCTACAACAATAACAACAACTACTACTACTACTACTACTACTGCTGCTGCTGTTGCTTCTACAACAATAACAACAACTACTACTACTTACTACTTCCTGCTGCCGCTGCTGCCGCTGCTGTCCCTCTGTTGCAGTGAATGATCCATATTTCGTAATGTGGTGCAGTGGCGGCGAAGTTGCTAGCAATGTTACGATCGAGCACCGCACTAGATAACTTATACTTAGCCAAGTCTCCTTCAACTGTCCTTAATTCGAATACGGATGGCGAAGATTCTTCTGACCCCTTCCAGAGTCGTTTAGGACAAGCAACCAACTGATGTCATTTGTCCTTTGGTCAGCTCCGATAGAATAGAGTCACGATAAAAGACATTCCAAACATGACCACCCAGTAGAGTAACTGAGGTGGGCTGATGAGGGCTGCACTTTAGGAGTTTAGTGTCTAAAGTCTATATGGGTTGCTCCAGGTGGGGTCGGGTTGCAACCTCGAGGGCTGCCTCGATTGGGGCACATTTTACTGTATATTTCCCAGGTACAATGCACTCAATACCACAATTTACAAAATGTACTTCTTTTCCAGGAAGACTGTTAGTATGTGGCTGCTATTTCTAGCACAATCAGATACCTGTTGAATTGTCAGCTCTTTTTCCTTGATTAGTTTTGATAGTGTACAGCAGACAACGACCTATGAATAAAGATGTTTTCCTGCCATGACCATCCCATCTTACAAAAGTGAAATCCTCCACATGGGTCAATTGATCTCTTTTAAATTAACGGTTACTCATCACGTGATACCCTTTGCCTCTATGTATACCAGTAATATTCGGAAGAGAAAAAAATTGAGTGGAAATTTTAGAGGAATAGACGTAGGAGTGGCTGTGTAGTAAGTAGCTTGCTTACGAACCACATGGTTCCGGGTTCATTCCACTGCGTGGCACCTTGGGCAAGTGTCTTCTACTATGGCCTCTGGCCGACCAAAGCTTTGTGAGTGGATTTGGTAGACGGAAACTGAAAGAAGCTCGTGGTATATATATCGCTTGACAACCGATGCTGGTGTGTTTACGTCCCCGTAACTTAGCGCTTCGGCAAAAGAAAAACCGATAGAATAAGTACTAGGTTTACAAAGAATAAGTCCTGGGGGTCGATTTGCTCGACCATAAAGGCGGTGCTCCAGCATGGCCACACTCACATGACCGAAACAAGTAAAAGAGTAAAAGAGTCAAAGAGGAAAGAAATGAGTAGATTTCAGGTAGAATCGGTTGTCGTTGTTGTCGTTGTTGTTGTTGTTGTTGCTGCTGATATTGCTGCTGCGGATTCTTGTGGCTGTTGTAAATGTAATATTTCTTGTGCTGCTGCTATCGCTGCTGATGCTGCTATTGTTATTCTTGCTGCTGTTGTTGCTGCTGCTGGTGTCATTGTTTTTATTGTTCTTATCCTTGTTGTTGTTGTTGTTGTCGATGCTGTTGGCGATGATGCCACTGGTGATGTGTAGTCTCAAATCTACTCCGATCCAGCAGACCCACGATCAAAACTGTTCCAGCCGTGACCAACTATCCTGTCTCTTTTTAAGGCTATTTTAGAGTCATATTATCCCGTGTTTTTTCCCTAATCTATAGCAGAAATGTATAATTTCAGGAAGATTTGACTGTTATGTCTAACACACCGAGCTCTTGCATGCAGGAGTTCTCCCTCTCCTGAGATAAGTTTAATGATTACAAAACGTGTCACTAAAGGAGACTTCAGTTTAGTTAAAACGTTCAAATCCTACTACAGACAATTTCGACCTTGTTCTCTCCAAGAATAAGGTACCAGTAATACACTTGGGCGCCGTTCTATCAGCTATACGTTCCACCTCTCCTTCACAAAAAGTCACCTTGTACTCTTAAAGGAAATCGATAACAGATTTATAAAACCTATATTGAGAAATGTATTGAGAATTTTGTGCGGAGACAAGAATAAATATTTATCTCAAATCCTGGATAGATGGGGGACAAATAAAGGGGTCAGAAATGTGAATCGATGAGTGATTGATATATGAACCCCCCAAGGGGTGAGAGGAACGTGTTGTGTAGTCTTGATGCCTTTCCCGCGAACGTTGAACAAAACAATTAGCAGCAGAAACGGTTGGTGTGTTTACAACCTTCGCTACATCGTTCGTCCTTACATCATACTGAGAACAAAATATTTATTTCATTTGACTGCGGCCATGCTGGAGTACCACATTTTAGTCGAACAAATCGACCCCAGGACTTATTCTTTGTAAGCCTAGTACTTATTCTGTCGGTCACTTCTACCGAACCGCTAAGTTACGGGTACGTAAACACACCAGCATCGGTTGACAAGCGATGTTGAGGGGACAAACACAGACACACAAACACACACACACACATATATATATATAATCATATATACGACGGGCTTATTTCATGCGTTGGGATGGCTGCATGGCTAAGAAGTTCGCTTTGCAGTCACGAAATATCGGGTTCAATCCCAGTGCATGGCACCTTAGCCAAATGTCTTCTATTATAGCCCCGGGCTACCAATGCCTTGTGGGTGAATTTGGTAGACTAAAATTGGATGGAATCCCACAGTGTGTGTGTGTGTGTGTATGCATGTATGTATGTATGTACGTATGCATGTATGTATGTATGTATGTATGTATGCATGCATGCATGCATGTATGTATGTATGCATGTACGTATGTATGTATGTATATATGTATGTACGTACGTACGTACGTACGTACGTATGTATGTATGTATGTATGTATGTATGTATGTATGCATGTATGTATGTATGTATGCATGCATGCATGTACGTATGTATGTACGTACGTATGTACGTATGCATGTACGTATGCATGCATGCATGTATGTATGTATGCATGCATGCATGTACGTATGTATGTACGTACGTATGTACGTATGCATGTACGTATGCATGCATGCATGTATATATGTATGCATGCATGCATTTATGTATGATTGTATTCATGTATATATGTATGTATGCATGTATGTATGTATGTTTATAAGTATACATGTATGGATGGATGTGTGTATGTACACACACACATACACACATACACACACACATACACACACATACACACACACATATGTGGGTGGATGAGTGTTGGGGGATGTATTGCCTTACGTTCCCGTAACTTAGCAGTTCAGTAAAAGAGACGGATAAATTAAGTACAAAACTTCTTTAAAAAAATAAGCACTAGGATCGTTTCATTCGACAGAAACCCTTCAATGCGGCGCCCCAGGACGGCCGCAGTCTAACGACTGAATCTAGAAAATGTCAATAGATAAACGGAAACAAAGACGAAATAAAAATACACGCGCAGATAAAAGATATAGTGCTATAAATAGACTAAATTATTTGATCATTCAGGAACAGAAGAATCCATCGTCGGATTATTAGAGGAGAGTGAGAGAGGACTTGCAACTCTTTCTTGTCTGTAACTGTGAATAGTAGATGTAACATGTTGGTGTGACTTCTAACTGCAGCCCGTAACTGTGACTTAGAGAAATTTGATTTTTCTAATTGCGACTCGTAACTCTACTTAGCAGCAATAACTTGTAACTGTGATTTGCAGAGCCGTGACTCCCAACGTTAACGCTGTCTAGGCGCAGGAGTGGCTGTGTGGTAAGTAGCTTGCCTACCAACCACACATGGTTCTGGGTTCAGTCCCACTGCGTGGCATCTTGGGCAAGTGTCTTCTGCCATAGCCTCGGGCCGACCAATGCCTTGTGAGTGGATTTGGTAGACGGAAACTGAAAGAAGCCTGTCGTATATATGTATATATATGTATGTATGTGTGTGTGTGTGTGTTTGTCCTCCTAGCATTGCTTGACAACCGATGCTGGTGTGTTTACGTCCTCGTCACTTAGCGGTTCGGCAAAACAGACCGATAGAATAAGTACTGGGCTTACAAAGAATAAGTCCTGGGGTCGAGTTGCTCGATTAAAGGCAGTGCTCCAGCATGGCCGCAGTCAAATGACTGAAACAAGTAAAAGAGTAAAAAAGTACACTTCGTATATATATATATATATATATATTACATATACTCTCTTTTTACTCTTTTACTTGTTTCAGTCATTTGACTGCGGCCGTGCTAGTGCACCGCCTTTAGTCGAACAAATCGACCCCCAGGATTTATTCTTTGTAAGCCTAGTACTTATTCTATCGTTCTCTTTGCCGAACCGCTAAGTTACGGGGACACACACACACGCACACACATATACATATACATATATACGACGGTCTTCTTTCAGTTTCCGTCTACCAAATCCACTCACAAGGCTTTGGTCGGCCCGAGGCTATAGTAGAAGACACTTGCCCAAGGTGTCACGCAGTGGGACTGGACCCGGAACCATGTGGTTCGTAAACAAGCTACTTACCACACTGTCACTCCTGCGCCTATATTACTATATTACATATATATATATATATATAATATATATATATATATAATATATATATATATATATATATATATATATATATATATCATAGTGTGTTTCCCTTTAGTGCTGTATACCCAGTGATATGTAGGCAAATCAAAAATAGATTAAAACAGGAAAACAACAAAAGATAATTGGATATAGACAGTAAATATGTTAGATTGAGGGTCAGTGAAAGTTATAGAAGGAAGAATAAGAGAAATACCGTTTTGAGCATGGCTCTTTGTCGGAAAGTGGGAGATGCCCCCCCCCCCAAAAAAAATGATGGATAGTCTGGAGAGAGGCATGTGTGTTGTTACATGGCTGAAAAACAAATATATATATAATATATATATATATATATATATTATATATATATATATATATACATAAATAGTGGAGGCGCGTGGCTTAGTGGTTAGTGTGTTGGCGTCATGACCATAAGATTGTGGTTTCGATTCCTGGACCGGGCGACGCGTTGTGTTCTTGAGCAAAACACTTCATTTCACGTTACTCCAGTCCACTCAGCTGCCAAAAGTGAGTAACGCTGCGATGGACTGGCGTCCCGTCCAGCTGGGGGGGAACACATACGCCATTGAAACCGGGAAACCGGGCCCATGAGCCTGGCTAGGCTTTAGAAGGGCGCATTTATTTTTTAATTTTATATACATAAATGTAATTGAAGGAAGATTAACAATTAGCTCTAGTTATCATATCATTGCATGAATAAATACGGTTTAATCCTTGTGTATATATCTATATATATATATATATATAATTATATATTATATATAATATATATATATGTATATATATTAGAGGCAAAATAGTATGAACGAAAATTCTCTTTAGATGTTTCTTTTTTTGGGGGTGGGGGGCGGGGTTCAGTCTTAGGGCTTTGGCCCCATTAGGGCACAAGTTTATGTGTTAGCTAATTATATTGACCCCTAGTTAATATAAAAACCATGATGCAGATTCGGGATCTCCCGGAGATTATTTGCTTCTTCATCTCCAACACTACCTCTTCCCCATCACCAGCTTCCTCTCTTGATTTCGTATACAGCACCAAATATCGGATATTTACCTGGAAGTTAGAGTTCGATTCAACTATGAAGTACACACACACACACACACACCACACACACGCATGTAGTAAGAAGCTTGCTTCAAAATCACATGGTTTCGGGTTCAGTCCCACTGCGTGGCACTTTGGTCAAGTGTCTTCTACTATAGCCTTGGGCCGAACAAAGTTGATAATAATATAATAATAATAATAATAATAATAATAATAATAATAATAATAATAATATATCATAGTAATATTTATTCTCCGATTTGAAGAGACAATTTTTAAATATAAACAAATGACCGAAAAATAATGACCTAACCCCAGGCAGAATCGTACCCACAAATCAACGCTTACATGCCTCCATTCAGGTTTGTTTATAAATATATGCATATACATACATACACACACACCACACACACACACACACATATGTTTTATATGTAAAAAGTACAAAATGGGACAAGAACGCAAAACATCCAGACAGTTTGGTAATACAAAAAAGGGACAACAAAACATCCAGATATGTATTTATGTGCGTGTCTTTGTG
>NC_043021.1:8642899-8667899 GCF_006345805.1 Octopus sinensis
CCACCACCATCATCATCATTATCATCAACAGCACCTATCGTCATCAACATCATTACAACCATCATCACCCTCAGAACAGCCATCATCATCACCATCAACATCAACATCATTATTACAATCAACATGACCATCCAAAGTCACTGTCGACATACTTCCATCCATCAGCACTACGATCAGCATCCACTTCCTCTTCCTCCTCTTCCTCCTCGTCCCCACCACCACCACCATCACCATCACCATCACCATGTCCAATTCAGCGATGTGAAGCTATTCCGACATACACACACACACAGATCCAACGTCACGTCTGTCCATATATAGCAGTCGCACCACATCAACAGTAAGCGATGGCGTCAGCAGGAGTAGCAGCAGCAGGTGTGTGTGTGTGTCTAATAAGCATCAGCAGTAATTCCAGCAACAGAAAACACTGCACCACACTCCAGCAAAAAAAAAAAAAAAAAAAAAAAACAAAACAAGAAGAAAAAAAAACAAAAACAAAACGGCCCCATATCTTTCACCTCCCCCCACAGCGCTAATCCTTTACGACACTATACTACTCCAAAAAGAAGAAAAAAAATTAAAGGAAAACAAAGCAGAACCACCACACAACACCAGACCAGCCAACACCACCTTTGCCTACCTAATTACCAGCAACGCTACACCCCTGGTACTCCACACTGCTCCACATTGTACCTCACCCCATCACACTACATCCAGACACCTTTCTAAATCACACGGTATCATTAAACGCTCTGCCCGCGCCCCCAACACACCACGACGTACAACAATACAACACTCACACTACAAACACACTACAGCCACACTACAACCACGCCACACCAAACCGCACTATACTCGCACTACAACCGTATTATTCATACCACACTTCAGCTGCACTGCACTCTATAAATCACACTACGCTGCTCTGCACTGCACTGCATTACACGACACAACATCACATCGAAATCACGTTACGGCACACTACGACACCTATTACATCGCATCCCATTCGCATTACTTTACCGTACGCCCACCATCACTACCACCACCACCACCACTACAACAACAACAACATCAACAACACATCGCATTACATTTCGCTACAATTAGACTCACTGCATCGTAATTGAAACGCACTTCGCTATGGTACTCTATACCTCCCATCACCACTCCATCCAATACTCCTCTACTCCACTTCCACAGCGCAACACAACTCTACACACCGTCAAACCGAATTACAGCACCACAAAAAAAAACACGCTGATGTACACACATCGCAGTACCCCTCACAGCACGACACTGCACCCCAAATTATACCGTGCCTCACTGTGCTTTCATTTACACCAAACAACATCGCACAGCTGCACACCATGCAACTCGAAACCATACCTTATTACCACTACACTAAAATGTATCAAGCTCCATACACAGTCATTCAATCACATTTAAGTCCGGACATTTTGAAGGCCAATCTTCAGGTACAATAAAGTCAGGGCAAGATTGCTGGAGGAACTGAACTGTTGTACTGGCTGTGTGAGGCTTTGCACCATCCTGTTGCCATGTCCATGATTCTTCGCTCATGACATTTTTTATATTGAACATTTGTGAACACATCTCCTCACAGTAAACTTGTTAGTTTACAGTTTTCTATTAGTTTTGCCTTCAAATTTTCGATTTTCTAACGACTATATAACACACTACTGCACATCACACTCACCACAACCGAACACACGTCTCTCTACTCAATATTCCGTATTACATTAAGGCGGCAGGCAGACAGAACTGTTAGCATGCCGGGTAAAAATGCCTTTTATCCACCCGAAAATTACTGGCTCTGTGCTAAAATTTTGAAACTAATATTTAAAGATATTACAAGGAGGCGGGGTCGATAAAATAAGTATAAGTTGAGTACTGAGATCCATGTAATCGATTTGACGCCACCCTCAAACTTTCAAGCCTTCTGCCAAAATTTGAAATCAATATTCATATGGCAGCGAGCTGGCAGATTCGTTACAGCGCCGGACAAAATGCTTAGCGGCATTTCGTCCGTCTTTACGTTCTGAGTTCAAATTCTACTGTGATCGACTTTACATTTCATCCTTTCGGGGTCGATAGAATAAGTACCAGTTGAGTATTGGGGTGAACGTAATCGATTAGCAGTCCCTACCCTAAATTTTCAGGTTTTGCACCAAAATTTGAAACGGTTGCCTGTTGGCTACAGTAGTAGTTCGTCGTAGTTATGGATATGTTGATAGACAATGTTTATTCTAGTGTGTTGGTTATGTTGATGCTGTTATTGTTGGTTGTGATGGTGATGGTTATGTTGCTAGTGGTAGTGGTGGTGATACGTAGCAGGTTTTGTTCAGTGTCGCTGAGAGATAATAACTATTGCAGCGTGACGAAGGAATAATCTAATACTAAGATCGAATAAACTATTCCTTAGATCTCTGATTGGGTATGATCGAATTATGGCTTATGAACTTGTGAGTTTCCCACCTCCATCTTCTCACTCTATGCGTATGTGTGTTTGTGTCAGGGTGGATATTTGCGCATATAAATAAATATATATATATATATATATATATATATATGTAACATATGGTATAATTATAAACAGGACAGATTTTAGCCATTTCTCCGCAGACTGGAAAAAAAACATGATGAACAACCTTATTCGATTTTCGAATCTTATTGGGGTCTCATCAGAGGCGTCTCCATCATTCTGACAGTCTCCACAGAAACAAGCAGCCAAACTGTTTAAATACTCAACAAATGCAGCAGTTATTCTATGAAGGGGTCCCTAATTTGCATACCGAAGCTAAGTTACGGGGACGTAAACACACCAGCATCGTTTGTCAAGCGATGTTGGGGAGGGGGGAACACAGACACACAAACATATACGCACACATACATACATATATATATATATATATATATATATATATATATACGACGGGCTTCTTTCACTTTCCGTCTACCAAAGCCACTCACAAGTCTTTGGTCGGCCCGAGGCTATAATAGAAGACACTTGCCTAAGGTACCACGCTGTGGGACTGAAGACGGAACCATGTGGTTGTTAGGCTGGCTACTTACCACACAGCCACTCCTACGCCTATCTAAGGAAATTTAAAAGACGTTTATGAGAAAATTAATTATAGAACTATCCAAAAGATTTCAAACCAAATACACATTAAACAAACAAAAAAAGATCTAAGTAATTAATTTAAGCTGTAAACTAAATTACTTTGTATATATCTCTGTGTTGTTTCCAATCTTGACGTAAGTGGCGTCAGCATTGTCCTAGACGTATGAGGAGTACTTCAATGAATATTATATCGTACTTGAAGTTTCTAATGGATCAACAGCAAAATAGGTTTAGACACCCGGATTGTTGTTTGGCTTCTAATCAGCTCTGAACGACCTGAGAAATGATCAAAAGCATTCCAGGCGTAAACGCACTGTTTTTAGTGGGAGGCGGCCATCTGCGATTACATTATCTAATGAGTCCTAAAGCGGCGAGCTGGCAGAAACGTTAGCACACCGGGCGAAATGCTTAGCGGTATTTCGTCTGCCGCTACGTTCTGAGTTCAAAGTCCGCCGAGGTCGACTTTGCCTTTCATCCTTTCGGGGTCGATAAATTAAGTACCAGTTACGCACTGGGGACGATGTAATCGACTTAATACCTATGTCTGTCCTTGTTTGTCCCCCTCTGTGTTTAGCCCCTTGTGGGTAATAAAAAAATAGGTATTTCGTCTGCCGCTACGTTCTGAGTTCAAATTCCGCCGAGGTCGACTTTGCCTTTCATCCTTTCGGGGTCGATAAATTAAGTACCAGTTCCGCACTGGGGTCGATATAATTAACTTAATCCGAATGTACCGTGGTTCTCAGCCTGGGTCCATATGACTCCTGGTGGGTGGGAGAGGGGATCCATATAAGATTTTGTTGTTAATATTTACGTGCAATAAATTGATTACATATATGCTGAGACCCCCTTCGGTCATGACTGACCATGGGATTGCACCTAGAAAGTTATCCTCGCAGGCACAAGTCCGAGCAAGGTTGTTTATGGAAGACCAGCAGTCGCCCATGCATACCGGCCGCCCCTCTCCACGCCACCTGTACAGCTTGGCACCTGTGACGTCGCAAGCTGAGTGAACTGGAGCAACGTGAAAATAAAGTGTCTTGCTCAAGACCACAACACGCAGCCCGGTCCGGGATTCGAACTCACAACCTCACGATCGTAATCTCGACGCTCTAACCACTGAGCCATGTGCCTTACATATATATATATATTATTAACATATATACATTATATATATTATTACATATATTATTAATAAATTGCTTACACTTCTACAATATTCTTTATTCTTTTATCCTTTTATTTGTTTTAGTCTTTTGACTGCGGCAATGCTGGAGCAGCATCTTTAGTCGAACAAATTGACCCCAGGACTTATTCTTTGTAAGCCCAGTACTTATTCTGTCGGTCTCTTTTGTTGAACCGTTAAGTTACGGGGACGTGAAGACACCAACATCTGTTGCCAAGCGATGGTGGGAGACAAACACACACACACACACACACACACACACACACACACACACACACACACACACACGCACACACACGACGAGTTTCTTTCAGTTTCCGTCTTCCAAATCCACTCACAAGGCTTTGGTCGGGCCGAGGCTACAATAGAAAGACACTTGCCCTAGATGCCACGCAGTGGGGCTGAACGTGGAACCACGTGGTTTGTAAGCAAACTACTTACCACATAGCCACTCCTGCGCTTACACAAAATATTTTAACAATTTTTTTTATAGAACTCCCAATAACATCTAATTATAAAAATAGAAGAATTTTTATAAACATTGAATGGTTAGTAGGTCCAACCGACTAAAATAGGAATCAAAGGGTCCCATAGGAAGAAATGGTTGAGAAACACTGCTGTAAACCTAACTCAGCATTTCTGATTAAATATACATCAAGGCTTGTGCTACACACCACACTCAATAATTTCTATGCTTTAGTAACCCGTTCACTACCCTATATAATTGTATCTGATTCCTGCATACACATCACTAGAGACCCTTCTGTCTCATTCTGTATTAATTTTTTTTATTTCTTTATTGCCCACAAGGGGCTAAATATAGAAGGGACAAACAAGGACAGACAAAGGGATTAAGTCGATTACATCGACCCCAGTGATTAACTGGTACTTATTTAATCGACCCCGAAAGGATGAAAGGCAAAGTCGACCTCGGCGGAATTTGAACTCAGAACGTAACGGCAGACGAGATACCTATTTCTTTACTACCCTCAAGGGGCTACACACAGAGGAGACAAACAAGGACAGACAGACGGATTAAGTTGATTACATCGACCCCGGTGTGTAACTGGTACTTAACTTATCGACCCCGAAAGGAGGAAAGGCAAAGTCGACCTCAGCGGAATTTGAACTCAGAACGTAGCGGCAGACGAAATGCTGCTAAGCATTTCGCCCGGTGTGCAAACGATTCCGCCAGCCCTGTATTAATGCTTCATCTAAATCAATGTACAAGCTCAACACATCTCATCAAAAGCAAAGACAAAGAAAGACACGCTTCACTAAGAACAGGAAACCTAATCAAATTGAACAACCCCTAGACAGAAAAAACGTACATTTCCCAAGGTTATGCCAGCAACAACACTGCACCTATCACATATGATACTATTATAAACAACTAAAACAGATTTCACATTGTCTGTTCTTTATTTGACGCAAATTTAAGACATAAAGCATTAGACAATGACTATATAAAGTCTGTCAATTGTAATTAATGGTCAACAAAATAAATAAATACATATTACTGCGTGGAGTCTTTAGATGTTAGGAGGATAGACACAGTTAATGTTGATTAGTAAGACAATGTCTGGGTATTGGTTTGTATACATTACAAACGTAGACTAGATAGATACACTGTGTTGATATGGACTAGATAATTAAGGATTGCTTGTAAAGGTTGATAAGAACTGAAATGACGTGTAAATGTCAAATTAATAGACAGTGTGAAGTTAAGATGAGACGATAGTGGGATAAAGACGGATGGAGTAAAGGATTGAAAGATGAATGAAGTAATAACTGGAAAGATAAATTGATTGATATAGGCATATTAGATAGCAGGATAAAAAGAGAAAGAGAGGTGGAGGTGGAGAAAGAGAATGAGTGACAGAGAAAGAAAATCAGATACATGGGTGGTTTTATATATATAGGGTTGTAGGTACGTTGGTAGATAGATAAATAAAAATGCAGGCTGATTGAGGTAAATAGACGGGTACGTAGGCACGTAGACAGACATATAGACAGATAGATAAAAGTAAATGGATGAATTTATAGGTATGTAAATAGATAGATAGGTAGATAGATAGATAGGTAGGTAGATAGATAAATAGATAGATAGATAGATAGATAGGTAGATAGATAGATAGGTAGGTAGATAGATAGATAGATAGATAGATAGATAGATAGATAGATAGATAGATAGATAGATAGATAGATAGGTAGATAGATAGGTAGATAGATAGATAGATAGGTAGGTAGGTAGATAGATAGATAGATAGATAGATAGATAGATAGATAGATAGATAGATAGATAGATAGATAGATAGAATGAGATGTAGAGAGCAGACGGAACATTTTTCTAATATACTTTCTCCACACACATCACGAAAATATCAAAGCAATTTTTTTTTTTCATTTGCAGCTGAGTTATCGAGATATAGAATGATTGAGACAGATCAATAATCTAAATGTATGACTAGCTATCAGCCGAATTGTCTGTCGAAGCTGATCATTTCAAGTGAAATTGGTAAAATTCTACAACTTCCACTAACTCATCTGTTCGACTAAAATACTACAATTCACAAACATGATGGAAATCGCAAGAAAAATGTTGGTAGATTTTCTTGGGTCTTATTGTTGTGGTTACTGAGAGGTCTTAAGTCACCTTTATAAAGGTTGGTGCTGGCTGGCCAGGTATTCAGAAAAATAGCCAATGTATTGCGCTTTTTAAAGAGATTACGCTTATTTCAGTCTGGTGTTTTATACTGGTTTCAAATTTTGACACAAGGCCAGCAATTTTGGGGGAGGAGTTAAGTCGATGCACTGACCCCCCACCCCCCACCCCACCCCCAGAACTCAACTGGTACTTATTTTATCGGCGAGCTGGCAGAAACGTTAGCACGCCGGGCGAAATGCGTAGCCGTATTTCGTCTGACGTTACGTTCTGAGTTCAAATTCCGCCAAGGTCGACTTTGCCTTTTATCCTTTCGGGGTCGATTAAATTAGTACCAGTTACGCACTGGGGTCGACACAATCGACTTAATCCGTTTGTCTGTCCTTGTTTGTCCTCTTTGTGTTTAGCCCCTTGTGGGTAGTAAAGAAATAGGTACTTATTTTATCGACCTCGAAAGGATGAAGGGCAAAATCGACACGGGCGAGATTTGAACTCAAAATGTAAAGACGGTGAAATGCCGCTAAGCATTTTTTCCGGCATGCTAACGACCCTGCCAGTCTGGTATTTATATTATCGATCAATATTTATCAAACTCAGAGGTTCGGCTAATGAAACCGACAGAATAAGTACTAGGCTTGAAAAGAAAAGTCCTGGGGTTGATTTATTTGATAAAACCCCTTCAAGGCGGTGCCACAGCATGGCCACAGTTCAATGACTGAAACAAATAACACTAAAAGTCATACGAGTTATCAATAGAATGTAATTAATTTGGAACTGAAACTACAAAATTATTTACATTATTTACATTTGACAGATATTTGTCCTCATCTTGTTTGTTGTTAACCCAATGTTTCGGCTGATATACCCTCCAGCCTTAATCAGGTGCCTTGGGGAAATTTCTGAACCTTGGTTCTCATTCCTAAGGTATTTTTCGATGTTATTATTATTATTATTATTATTATATTATTATTATTATTGGTATTGTTATTGTTTAGATCACTGCTCGGAATCGAACTCGGTATCTTGGGGTTAGTAGCCCGCGCTCTTAACCCCTACGCGATATGCCCGTGGGCATATGGCGTAGTGGTTAATTTCCCCAAGACACCTGAAGAAGGCTGGAGGGTATATCAGCCGAAACGTTGTGTTAACAACAAACAAGATGAGGACAAATATCCGTCGAATGTAAATAATGTAAATAATGTACATAATTCCTCATCTCTTAAATATAGAACTATACAAACTTATTATTCTGATTTTCAGTTTTCTAATGCAAAACACACACATACATACAGACAGACAGACAGACATAAGCGGAACATTAAAACTCTGCAAGACTTTCGTCAGGTTTAAAATGTGTCATCGTTTACATTACTTACATTCCAACGATGGGGTTTTGTATCTTTATTAGAAACCAGAAATTTCTTCAAAGGAAGAATTTAAATAATCAAAAACAGAAACGAACATACATACATACATACATACATACATACATACATACATACATACATACATACATACATACATACATATGAGGTCTTTTGGCAGATTCCGTCTATGAATCTTCCTCACAAGGCATTGGTTGGTCCGGAGATATTGCGAAATACACTTACGAAACTGAAGCCGAAATTGCACACAGAAACACACACGTATGCACACACAAACACACACGCACGCATACGCACACAAACACACACATCACAATCAAACACACACATATATACAAAAATATATATGTGTGCGTCCGTACGTGTGTGTGTGTGTGTGTGTATGTGCGTATGTGGTGACGAAGAACAATTTCTGCGAAGCGGCATCGAAATTACTCGTCAAGAAAATGAGTACCAAACTTCAAAGAAGGATGAACTTAGAATCACTGTTCTTCGGAAATCAAACAAGGCTTATTGACAAAATGATGCGGCTGTTGTTCCACAGAATCTCAGAAGTTAAAATATGTGTTTTTACATTCAGTTCCGCTCTACATACACACGCAAACGCACGCACGCACATACTCGCTCGCGCACACAAATGGATGCACTTACACATACACACACACTCTTAAATCTCATTTAAACCTACCTCACAAATATAGTTCTATTTCGATATCTGTCGACCAAGGGCTTCCCTGTAACATTCTAAGTTGTTTGGTTGCTCGATACTTACACGCGCTTGTACTTGAGGTGCCATTCACCCGGGGTGGATTCGACATGTCTCGCAGCCTTCTGTGTATGTACATTATGGCCTTTTTTGTAACTATGTGCATATAGATTCATTATTAGAGACGAAAAATACGCCAGATCTGGACATTTACCGATATTCTTCAAAACGTTGCAGAATTCTCGCATATTTGGGAGACATTTTAGATACGTATTATAATATGGGTTTCAAATTTTGAACCAAGGCCAGTCATTTTAGGGGTGGGGTAAGTCGATACGTCGACCCCGTTGCGTATGTTTGTGTGTCTGTGTTTGTCTCCCCCCATCGCTTGACACCGATTAACTTAGCGGTTTGACAAAAGGGACTGATAGAATAAGTCCTGGGGTCGATTCGTTCGACTAAAGGCAGTGCTCCAGCATTGCCGCAGTCAAATGACTGAAGCAAGTAAAATAATAAAATAATATATATATATACGTGTAGGTAGATGGATAGATAGATAGATAGATAGATAGATAGATAGATAGATAGATAGACAGAAAGACAGACAGACAGAAAGACAGACAGACAGATAGACAGACGGACAGACGGACGGACGAATGGATAGATTGATAAGTAGACAGTTATAGATGCAGAGAGGTAATATTTATCCTCACTTAAATGTGGGGATAAATCTGTCGTTAATATACACCAGTTACAGATACAGAAAAAGCAAAATTGGAGTAGGTTGACTGGTTAATTATTTACGTAATCTTACACAATTTTCAGCGAAGATTATGGTTAGATTATACAATGCAAGCCAGGTCAATTGGCATTTCATTGTACTTAAAATATAAAAATGGATAGGAAAGCAACCTCACTTCAGTGAAGAAAAATAAAAGTGTGCTGGGTTCTGGAAAAAAAAATCTCAAATCATCTCACTTTCATGTGACTGTAGGTCAGCCACTCAATGTCCCCTTGAAGATATGGGCCTAATAGGTAACGTACTCTAAAAACGCAGTGTCTTTACCCAAGCTACCAACAGATATTATATTAGGTCTACTGCGAATACTTATAAGAAATGTTATATGCTCAAACATACATTTACTAACAAAAAAAAGAAGAAAATTAAGCAATACAATATCCCTAACAGAATGCATATTATATATATATATATATATATATATATATATATATATTATATATATATATATACGCCATGATAGATCGTTAGCTCCTACACGCATTTTTTTCTCTCCTTGTTTTTTTCTGTGTATCTTTCTGTCGAAGAGCGTAGGCTCGAAACGTAAAAGACTTGTTCTATTTCTATTCCTGAGCGCCATACTAATACATTTGTTTGTTTGTACTCCAGCTGCCTTCGTCTTTTGTTTATTTTCATAAACCTTCCCGTTATATATATATATATATATATATATATATATATATATATAGGCTTCAAACTCTATACATATTTTGATAGTATAACCCAGATTTCCGTTAATAAATTTCAAACTGCAATGGAGCATTATACCCACAACTCCAACATATAAAGTTAACGAAAGAGAATGTAGGTGTTGTTTGATCGAGTCACGGATAATAAAGTACTAAATCGAATAAACGAAAGCATACTCTTATGTAGGGGTAGAAATTTCACACATATATTCCATACTAAAAAAAAACAATGTACAAATAAACAACTAATGGTAAGACAACATAAGTAATAACAACATAACTTCTTGTCACCAAGTAAGAAATTTATGGCAAATTATTGACACCCTAAACGTCAATCAAAAATAAGTAAATAGTTTTCGACTGCTTTTATTATTCTTTAAATTATTGCTAATACTCTTTTACTCTTTTACTCTTTTACTTGTTTCAGTAATTTGACCGTGGCCATGCTGGAGCACCGCCTTTAGTCAAGCAAATCGACCCCAGGACTTATTCTTTGTAAGCCTAGTACTTGTTCTATCGGTCTCTTTTGCCGAACCGCTAAGTTACGTGGACGTAAACACAGACACACAAATACACACACACACACACACAAACACACACATACACACACATACACACACACACACACACACACACATATATACTGAATTAATGGATGAATGTATGATCGCGCGATTGCAAGTATGGGTATATTTTTATATATATATAAGTTGTCTTAATTTTGTAAAGAACCTACAAATGTAATTTAATTTCTCATCTCATTCATATTGTACTTTATTTACATTATAGTTTACTCTCTAATCTCTATTTACTCTTCATTTCCTTAATTATACTTGCATACAATATCTTACACGCTACTTGCCTGTAACCCCATCGCCTAGACATGTACCATTACTAATCATAAACAGTATTATTCACTCTGCCCAATGATTCAAATAACTAACATACAATATATCAAAGGGTCTATCGTTTTATTCCCTCTGAAGAGATTAAGCTCAGGAATATGATTTTAATATTCAATCAACTTCACTAAGCTTAATTGAAACAGCTGTTGTGTACATACATCAATGACTGATGCATCTAGACACATCTTCAGTGATGTGGCTGGTATCATCGGGTATTTCGGGTCTTTCAACATCATACATCCTGCTGCAGGTGACCTAGCTGGGGTTGATCGGACCCCAGCTTGTGACAAGATGGTCAGCTAGCTACTCTGTAAGAGATAATGGTCGATTTTTTTACTGACAATAAACTCTTATTAATTTCAATATCTCCATTTTCTTATTCTTCATTGATATCTATCTATCTATCTATCTATCTATCTATCTATCTATCTATCTATCTATCTATCTATCTATCTATCTATCTATCTATCTGCCTGTCTGTCTGTCTGTCTATATATATATATACTTTATTTAAAGCAGCAGAAAATTCAACAAAATCTGTTACTCTGAGTTTCTCGTTGCCGTTCATCAGACAGTTTTTGCTAGCAAATAAAGCATATTACTCTACCACTGGTATTTGAGTACTCTTTTTTCCACCTTGTTTTCATCATTTATGTGTTTACTCCGGTTGTATATATATATAATATAGATATAATAATATATTATATATATATATATATATATATATTGATAGAAATGGTAAAACAACAAAAGAATGAAAGAGAATTCAATATTATGTAAATAGAGGAATTTATCATGGCTACCGAATAATTGTCACATATTATATTTACAGATACACACACACACACACACACACACACACACACACACACATACATATATATATATAATGTATGTATGTATAAACATCCACAAATATATGTGTGTGTCTATCTGTGCATGCATCTGTGTATATTTTTTGGTTCGGTGTACTAGATATAGACAGATCATGTAATATCCTAATATCCATTGTGGCTGTTGTTAATGGGAAAGCATAATTAACATGTATTAATTTCACAATTAAGAAATGACCGAACATAATTGTGTTGTTGTTTAACCATAAACTAGCGTCGAATGATCACAGCTTAGATCAAAGCCATTGAAACCGTAATCACTTCGCTTGTTTGTTATCTAGTCCAAAGTGTTTCATGTTTTCTTCGAAGACGGTGGAGTGTGGCATGAGGGCAATTTGGTTGTTACATGTAGAAAGCCGAGTGATCACGTAGAAGCTCTCTTTTCGAATCACGCTAATCTGTTGTCTTCTAATTTGGCAAAAAAGAAAAAGAAAATGGCTGACATATTATCAGTCGTTGATTTGATCAATAGCATTAAGCTAAGATAGTCTGGTTGGCAGTGAGATGGATGACCTCTAGTAAAACACATCTGAATCTGAGCCTGATGTAAGGACGGCGATGCCAACAATCATATATCGATTAAATAATAATTAAATCAATAAATCAGTTATCTAGCCAACTAATCAGACGTTAACCTGATTTATAATCTCTCAGTCAATTCAATCCTTCTTTTACTCTCCCACACATCCACGTTATTAATTATTCAATCAATCACATAATCTATCACCTAATCGATATCAATCACTCACTCAGCGTCTGTATAAATCGCTCATTTTATCAATCGATTATTCAATCCCTCTATGAATTAATCAATTAATTAACCACACATTCACTATCAATTAAATTAATAGCTGTTGAACTTGTATATATGATAGAGAAAGTGTTTGTTGCTTTTTTTTTGTTGTTGGCTTCTCTGGCAGATGAAGGATATAAGATCAAATTGCAGACTCTGTCGACATTTCTCTCTATGTATACTATTTACAGAGCTGAGAAATACCAGTAATTTACTGACACACCATTATTTACAAAAGAAATCTCATATCGTGTGTGTATATGTATTGGTAAAAACAGTAAGATAACAAAAGAAAGAAAGAGACCTCAATATGATGTAAATAGAGGAAATTTATCTGTAAAATGATATGTGACAATTATTCGGTAGCCAAGATAAAAACTCTGAGTTTCGAAACTCAGAATTTTGTCTTGGCTACCGAATAATTGTCATATTATTTTACAGATATATATACATATGCATCAGCAAATCCTGAATGCCTCACACAAACACGCAATATATATATATATATATATATATATATATACACACACACACACAGATATATTTCAGGGTAGGACAAGTTGAAAAGGAAGAAGCTGTCTAATCACTTAGAAGAAAGTACCCAAAGATAAGTCTGATAGTGGATTAATATAAGATGGCATAATATGATAGAATATAATAAACTATAATATAATATAATATAATGATATAATATGATATTATATAATATAATATGATATTGTATAATATAATATATATATATGTATAGCATTTTTTCGATGGCCGGATAACAGAAGAGATGGCGGCGATGGGTTTCCGCCCCGACATCCGAAACTCGGAGTTTTATCATGGATACCGAATAATCGTCATATATTATACTTACAGATATATATATATATATCTATATATATATATATATATATATATATATATACATGTGTGTGTGTGTGTATAATATAGGGATAAGGTACATATTGTTACTGCGCCTACCACTAAAACTTGTATTGGAACCACAGAAAACAGCTTCGAAAGGAAAATTCATTTACACAGGTATTCATTCAAGTATCCTGAGAGCAGGACAGCAGCGTCTCTATCTAAACACTTATGGCAAATAAAATAAACATGTTCTTCTCCCTTTAACATATAATGGTCTATTTTGGAAAAAAGCTAGCTACAACTTACAGGCATGGATTGAATCGAAATTCGATGAGGCGTTCGTTGGGCTTGAGTGAAGAGTACCTTCCTTTTACTGTTCCAAGAAAAATATGCTCTGAATCGTGAAACTGAGCTTCTGAATTTTAGCAGACACTCTCCGAAATTCTTAATTTTCGAACCGATGCCACTAAATGGTTATCTCGTATAAGCTTTGTCAATTACTATCGATCTTTTAAATCAGCATATTTGTTGGTAGCTTTATTGTCGAATTTTCGACAGCCAAATTTCGTTCTATACGATTTTTATCACAATATATCTCGTATTGTGTGTATTTTTCTCATCCATCACATTTATCGATCAAGATATATGCCATACAAGCTTTATTTATCATTACTATTTTTAATTTAAAATTCTATCTTTATAATTATCAATATAATTCCGTCACCACCGCTCTCTAAATATACGCAGATATAAATAAGTACACAAATATGTATGCTCGTACATACGCCATTACATGTATGGGAGTACATACGCATGGATATGTATGTATGTATGTATGTATGTATGTATGTATGTATGTATGTATGTATATTTGTATGTATTTATGTATTTATGTATGTATGTGTGTATGTATGTATGTATATAGATATAATCGCTATATTTGAAACTGAAAGAACTGGTAAATATAGTGTTCGTATTTTATTTTTGTTTTTCGAGCAAAAGCCTTTATGCCTGAGAGATGAATATTCTAATTAATAATATAATAATACAATACATGTTATTATATTATTATATATCATCATTATCTCTTATATAAAATCCGTTCTGTCTGTCTGTCTATGTGTGTGTGTCTTCTCGGATCTCGGGCATCCTCCATCCGATTGCGCTCAAATTTGATACGTAAATACCGACGGTATCAGGGCGTGTATAAGTTTTGAAAAAATTACAAAAATCGATTCCAGGTGAGAATGCGATCGATAAAACAATTTTTGTCCTGCTTTTCTTCCGTCAACCTGTACATAACTGCACCTTCCATTTTTTGTTGTATTTGTACTGCTTAAAGGCACGTTTCTTTCCTGCTAACACTCTAACCACTGATCCATGCGCGTTCATGAACACCTACAAATACTTACAAATTCTATATTAATGCATTATTCTGAATATGTACGACTGTCTGACGAACGTTTGCATGTAACTCTGAGTACTAAGTAACTGTTTGTTAGGCATTTTGACATCATCTTTATATATAAAAGAAAGGTTGTGTGTCTGTCTACTCCGATTTAGATTCCTAACTACTCCCACATTTTGCAATGCAGTTTAACCAAAGCCGGGTATCTTATAGTCGTGATTCATATCGAGCCCTTCTGGGTATTAGCGCGCGTCTACGATGAGTCTATGATTTAAAAATTAATTTACCATAATTTTTTTCCCTTTTAATGCATATTTTTTAATAAAGGGAAGTAACTCTCTAAAAATGTCTACGATGAGTCAATGATTAAAAAAAAAAATTTACCATAATTTTTTTTCCCATTTTTAATGCATTTTTTTGCTAATTTTTGGCTATAACTCTCTAAAAATGGTTTATAGTTATTTCCCTTACAAACCCGAGCAACGCCGGGCGATACTGCTAGTTAAAAATTAAATAGGACTTTAGTTTGCCCCTGGCATTAAAGTACTATTTTCTTTTCCATGTTTGGCAGCTATGTACTCACATGTGAGCGAGTGTGTGTGTTTATCTGTGTGTGTATATGTGTGTGCATTTGTGCGCGCGCATCTATATGTGCATGTGCTTGTGTCTTTATGTTTGTGTTTGTCTCCACTACCATCACCACTTGAGAACCAGTGTTGGCTTGTTTACATCCCCGTAGCTCGACGATTCGGCAAAGAGACCGATAAAATACTTAAGTACGAAACATAAAAAAATACCTTCTGGAGTCGATCTTTTCTACTAAACCCCCTCAAGGCAGTAACCCTAGGCTGGCAGCAATTGAATAACTGAAATAAGTAAAGGATAAAACACACACACACACCACACACACACACACACACACACACACACACACACACACAAACGTTGTTGGAGCGAAAAGGTTTAAGATATTTTCAGTTACGAGGGTAAGTCAAAAACCATCCCCACTTTCGCCATAACATACCTTTATTATTGTCACATTGCCTTTTGCGCATGCGTGCTTATAGTTGGTACAATTGTGGTCACGTGATCGAAATTTGATCCTGATCAGACCATTCTCCTGTCTGGCTTTACAGTGTAAGCATGGCCGCTCCACTAGCAATGTGCACCAAGGCAGAACAAACAAAGAGCAGTGATCTGATTTCTCTGGTCGGAAGGCGTGTCAAGTGCTGAAATTCATCGGGGGCTTTTAGCACAATACAAGGACAGTACACTACCGCGTAGAAGTGTGTATGATTGGATCGAGTAGTTTAAAAGTGGCCGGACAAGTGTGACGCACGAAGAGGGAGCAGGACGCCCGTCAACCTCCGCCACCGACGAGATGATTCAGCCAGCTCGAGAAATGATAATGGTCAACCGGCAAGTTATCATCATTAAAGTAGTTCGTTCTCCGCAGATTAGTCATGGTTCTGCCTATCAAATCATCCACGATGAGCTCGGCTTCCATAAAATCTGTAGAAGATGGGTACCAAGAGAGCTTACTGCAGGGCACAAACGCAAATGTGTTGCGGTCTAGCAACATTTATTCGATCGTTACAACAATGAGGGCGAGGAATTTTTGAGCGGAATAGTCACAGATGAAACGTGGGTCCATCATTATGAGGCAGAATCCAAAAGACAGAATATAGAATGGAAACATTTTGGCTCGCAAGCGACGAAGAAATTCAAGACTCAGCCTTCTGCGGGAAAGGTGATGCTAACCCGTTTTGGGGATTCCAAAGAGCCTATACTGGAAGATTACCTGCAAAAGTGGTGTACGATCAACAGTGCAGGATACAGTGCTTTGCTGGCCAACAAACTGAAGCCAGCAATTCGCACCAAACCCCGAAGCCTATTGTCGAAGAAAGATTTGTTGTATGACAATGCACGCCCACACATGGCCGCTCAGACCGTTGAAATTTTTTATTCTTTCTCGCAGATTACTGTCCTTACTGTATTACATGGTACTATGGAGAGGTACCATTTATCTCTACTATAACAGGAAAACCTGTACAATGAAGATATACAGTCAGTTACAAGGAGAAGCAAATGTATTATGCATGAGTTATAAAAGCATTCTTTCTTTTTTATTCTTTTACTTGTTTCAGTCATTTGACAGCGGTCATGCTGGAGCACCGCCTTTAATCGAATCAAATCGACCCCAGGACTTATTCTATCGGTCTCTTTTGCCGAGCCGCTAAGTTACGGGGACCCAAACACGTCAGCATCGGTTGTCAAGCGATGGTGGGGGGACAAACACAGACACACAAACGCATACACACACACACACACACACATACATATACATATATAGAACAGGCTTCTTTCAGTTTCCGTCTACCAAATCCACTCACAAGGCTGTGGTTGACCTGATGCTATAGTATGTATGTATGCGTGTGTGCGCGCACACAAATACACACACACACGTGCGCACACACACACACATATATATATATATATATATCTGTCAATGTAATAGGTGACAATTGTTCGGTAGCCATAATAAAACTCCGAGTTTCGGATGCCGAGGTGGAAATCCACGCCGCCATCTCTTCAGTTATCCGACCATCGGGAAAATGCTATGAAAAATGACCGTTAAACAAAGGGAAATTGCTGTGTAATTGACCGTTATTAAGACAAAAGAGCTATTTGAATGACCGCTAAGTGAGAGGGGGGAGTAAAAGTGAGGGGGTGAAAAGTTCACACACGCACACGTACACACACATTTATATGTACACACAGAAACATTCACATTGAATGTAATTGCATGTGTTTGCATGATATATACGAATCTGTGTGTGTTGTGTGTGTGTGTGTGTGTGTGTTGGGGTTCAGTGTGAAGTCGAATAGTCTATATATAATAAAAATGGATTTATGCTGTGTGTATATACCATCTGGATGCATATCGTCTTTGTATATCATGTACGCTTTATATAGTCGACCTCGGCGGAATTTGAACTCAGAACATAACCGCAGACGAAATACCTATTTCTTTATAACCCACAAGGGGCTAAAGACAGAGGGGACAAACAAGGACAGACATAGGTATTAAGTCGATTACATCGACCCCAGTGCGTAACTGGTACTTAATTTATCGACCCCGAAAGGATGAAAGGCAAAGTCGACCCCGGCGGAATTTGAACTCTGAACGTAGCAGCAGACGAAATACCGCTAAGCATTTCGCCCGGCGTGCTAACGTTTCTGCCAGCTCGCCGCCTGTGATGACATTCTATCTGAGCTAGATGACATTCTATCTGAGATAGAATGTGATATGTGATGACATTCTATGTGAGCGCGGAATTCAAAAATATTCTCGATTGACGACAGTCCGCACATTAGGACTCCTGATGTAAAACATCCGTTTTCGTGTTTTAACTGGTCATCTCGCTTCGGCCTGTCACTAGATACTGATCATGGGAACTCAGAGAGTGGTACTCGTGTTGTACAAGTAGTTATCACTATAATCCAGTGATGTACAGATGTCTCTTTAGGGTGGACTCATTCGTCATTCTACCTACCAGAAGTCCTATGGCGACGGAAGAGTGATGACAAGTGCGGACCTAACCGGTTGGAAGCGCACAGTGACTTACAACTTTCCTCTGTCAGGTTTCTTGCTTCAAACCATGCAACGGGACTGAATGGTTCCCTGAGTGGTGACGGACGGAAAATCAGTAATGCACCTGACATGGAGAAGTGCACCGGTTGTCGAACGATGGTGGAGGACAAGCACCAAAAAAAACCCACACATACACACAAACACACAAAATTATATATATATATATATATATTTTTACTTGTTTCAGTCATTTTGACTGCGGCCATGCTGGTGCACCGCCTTTAATCGAGCAACTCGACCCCGGGACTTATTCTTTTGTAAGCCCAGTACTTATTCTATCGGTCTCTTTTGCCGAACCGCTAATAAGTGACGGGGACATAAACACACCAGCATCGGTTGTCAAGCAATGCTAGGGGGACAAACACAGTCACATAAACATAGACGCACATACATATATATACATATATACGACGGGCTTCTTTCAGTTTCCGTCTACCAAATCCACTCAACAAGGCTTTGGTCGGCCCGAGGCTATAGTAGAAGACACTTGCCCAAGGTGCCACGCAGTGGGACTGAACCCGGAACCATGTGGTTGGCAAGCAAGCTACTTACCACACAGCCACTCCTGTATATATACATGCGATGTGCTTCTCTCAGTTTCCGTCTATCAAATGCACTCTCAAGTCCGAGGCTGTGGTAGACACTTTCCCAAGGTGTCACGCAGGGGGGACTGAACCCGGAACCATGTGGTTGGGACGCAAGCTTCTTATCACACATGCGTTTGACAATCCATCGCACCGTTTGACAACTTGTGCTGGTGTTTTTACGTCCCGTTAACTTAGCGGTTCAATGAAAATGACCGACAGAACAAGCACCAAACTTTGAAAAAAGGCTAAGTCTAGAAGTCGATTTGTTTGAGTAAAATTCTTCAAGGCGGTGCCGCAACATGGCCGCACTTTAATGACTGCTACAAATGAAAGGTAAATAGGTGAAGTTAATATGCACAATGCACTCTCACTCGCTCTCTTACTCTTTCTTCTTCTTCTTCTTCTTCTTCTTCTTCTATCTGTCTGTCTTTTCCTCTGTCTATCTCTCTCTCTCTCACACACACACACAAGCTCTCTCTCTCTCTCTCTCTCTCTCTCCCTCACACACACAATCTATCTATCTATCTATCTATCTATCTATCTATCTATCTATCTATCTATCTGTCTGTCTGTCTGTCTGTCTGTCTGTCTGTCTGTCTGTCTGTCTGTCTGTCTGTCTGTTTGATCTGCCCTGATTAGTAAATGACTGTACCTGAGAGATTATGGATCGAAATAAATGCATCGAATCTTCGTTTTAAGTTTAAAATTCTGCCATTAGACCTTCGCCGTTCATCGTTCTAGGATTGACAAAATAAAGTATTAATTATTTCCGGGCTGATGCAATTAAAACCATTCCCCGTTCTCCCCGTCGGGCTTCTCTCTCGTATTTAGAAATCAATAAACTATTAAAATCGATGATTATCAAAATAGAGCAAGGGAGATAACTCCGGATGGCTAAAGTGTCATAGCTTCAAGGCAGTAACAACTGCTAGAGGCATGAGTTGTTTGATATATAAAACACTTTAGGTGGCGAGCTGGCGAAGTGCTTAGTGGTGTTTCGTCTGCCGCTACGTTCTGAGTTCAAATTCCGCCGAGGTCGACTTTGCCTTTCATCCTTTCGGGATCGATAAATTAAGTACCAGTTACGCACTGGGGTCGATCTAATCGACTTAATCCGTTTGTCTGTCCTTATTTGTCCTCTCTGTGTTTAGCCCCTTGTGGGTAGTAAAGAAATAGGTATTTCGTCTGCCAGAAAAAGGCGGCGAGCTTGGCAGAAACGTGAACACGCCGGGCGAAATGCTTAGTGGTATGTCGTCTGCCGCTACGTTCTGAGTTCAAATTCCGCCGAGGTCGACTTTGCCTTTCATCCTTTCGGGGTCGATAAATTAAGTACCAGTTACGCACTGGGGTCGATCTAATCGACTGGCCCGCACCCCCAAAATTTCGGTCCTTGTGCCTAGAGTATAATAGAATTACTGAAGTAATAAAAACTTTTGATGAATTCTGTTTTAATCTTTTAATCTTTTACTTATTTCAACCATTAGACTGCGGCCATGCTGGGGCACCACCTTGGAGAAGTTTAATCGAACGAAACGACCCTAGTGCTTATTTTCTTTAAAGCCTGGTACTTACTCTATCGGTTCTAGCCGAACCATGTTACGCGGACGTAAACACACCAACACCGGTTGTCAAGCGGTAGTGGGAAGTAAGCACAGACACAAACGCACACACACTCACATACACACACATATGCGACGAGCTTCTTACAGTTTCCGTCTATCAAATCCACTCACAAGTCTTTGGTCGGCGCAAGGCTATAGTAGAAGACACTTTCCCGAGCTGCCACGCAGTGGGGCAGAACCCGGAACTATGTGGTTGGGAAGCAAATTTCTTACCAGACAGCCATGCCTGCGTCTAGTAACAAAATTAAAATGACGATCACAGCATTGCATTCAGAACAGAGAGGGAATTTATAATATTAATTGCGCGCATTTCATTCTGGAGGAGAATAAATATTATGTTAAATGCCATAAATGTCCCAGAAAGTTCTTTAACAGGCGACCAGTGTCAAAATTCTTAAATTTGAGCATTCGTTACCGGGAGGGTTGTTCTTCTGGGCTGTAACAGATTCATCAAAAAATGTCTTAAGAGGTTTCCTGAATACTTGCGTTAAGATAACTTTTCTAACACCTTCTCTCTCTTTCTTTCTCTCCTCACCTATCTATCTATCTATCTATCTATCTATCTATCTATCTATCTATCTATCTATCTATCTATCAACATACATACACGCATGCATGCATGCATACATACATACATACATACACGCATGCATACATACATACATACATACATACATACATACATACATACATACATACATACATACGTACGTACAGGCATGGCTGTGGGATTAGAAGTTTTCTGCCCAACCGCATGGTTCAAGGTTCACTCCTACAGCTTCTGCTATATATCCGGCCGACCTAAGTCTTGTGAGTGGATTCGGTGGACGGAAACTAAAAGAAGCTTCTGTGTCTATGTGTGTGTGTGTGTGTGTGCGCGCGCGTGCGTGGCCGCGTGCACATGACGGAGAAAGAGAGAGAGAGGGAGAGAGAGAAACATAGGGAAAGCGAGAGGGAGAAAGAGAGAGAGATTGAGTTTAATACAAGGATTAAGGAGGCCATTCACAATTGCATGGACTGAATATCTCTTAACGTAGAATATTTAATACAAGGAATCCAAAGATGTTACAAGTTTTGGAACACACATTCATACACACACAAAGATACACACACACAAACACATACACACACACACACACACAAATATATATATACGTGTGTAAGTGCACACCTATGTGTGTATTCTTATACATGTATGTAACTGTGTATGTATGTTTATATATAAGTATATATATCATAATAAGCAACAGGATATCCAGAGCTGATGCAGTACGATCGTTTCAAGCGGTTCCATTTAATTGAACAATGCAATCGTTACATCAATTTAAATGCAGGGCTATCCTCAGCTGCATAAATAAATAGAATGTTTTTAACAGTTGGACATATTTGTATAATTTTACTTAAATCCTCTAAGAGGGTAAGAAGACAGACAAAGTCCATGCTGTTGTCATTTCAGCTTAGAAGTTTCTAAGACATCAGGAAAAAATCTGTTTGGGTCATAGCTTGTCACTGATTTTGGTTCAGTTTTAATTTATTCGTCTTGCTTATCAAATCTTTGTATATTAGATTTGATATACAAAGATTTTATAAACAACACTAATAAATTAAAACTGAACCAAAATCACTGACAAGCTAATCGGTTTTACACTGAGTATTCAACCAGATGTTAGATAACAGCATGTGGGATTACGTAACCATGCAATTATCTAACATCCGTTTTAATATCCAGTGTGAAACTGATTCGTAAGACCGGCCGTAATGGTTATATAATACCATATAATTATATATGTATATATATATACACACACACATACATACGTACGTACATGCATATATATATATATATATATATATATATATATATGTGTGTGTGTGTGTGTGTGTGTGTGTGTGTGTGTGTGTGTGTGGTGTGTGTGTGTGTGTGTGAGTGTGTTCACACACACATACACACACATATATTATTGTGTCTACGCGGAGTCATTATGCTAATATTATTAACACCATCTAGACGCAACAAAACTTGTTTCGACACGCAAATTCACATAAAGAACCTAACAAACCAGATACATGAACGGTGTATATACGAGTATATATATATATATACATGAATATGTGTGTGCGGTATGAGTGTGTGTATGGTGTGGTGGTGGTGGTGGTGGTGGTGGTGTGTGTGTGTGTGTGTGTGGTGTGTGTGTGTGTGTGTGGTGTGTGTGGTGGTGTGTGTGTGTGTGTGTGTGTGTCTGCACGCATACATACACAACAGTTGGCAAAACTTTCAGTGGTATTTTCAATTAAGTTTCCTTCGCGTCGAATAATGTCCGCACGGAATTGTTGATGTATATGAGCAATCAGCTTTGAAAACTTTCGGTATAATCTGGATTATATAAGTGATAATCCTTATCAGTAACAAACTGGTCCAAATTAGTTTAAGAAGCTGAATCGTGAAGAATGCAGAATCCTTAATCCACACAAACATTGTACTTACTCTTTACTCTTTTACTTGATTCAGTCGTTTTGACTGTGACCATGCTGGAGCACCGCCTTTAGTCCGCAAATCGACACCAGGTCTTATTCTTTGGAAGCCTAGTACTTATTCTATCGGTCTCTTTGGCCGAAGCGCTAAGTTACGGAGACGTGAACACACCAGCATCGGTTGTCAAGCGGGGGTGACAAACACAGACACACGAACACACACACACACACACACACACACACACACACACACATATATATATATATATATATATATATGTATGTATATATATGCATATACACGACGGGCTTCTTTCCGTTTCCATCTACCGAATCCACTCACAAGGATTTGGTCGGCCCGAGGCTGCAGTAGAAGACACTTGCCCAAGGTGCCACGCAGTGGGACTGAATCCGGAACCACGTGGTTGGTAAGCAAGCTACTTACCACACAACCACTCCTACGCCTATAATGTACTTATTGAAAGTACCTTAAAATCCATGTTTTTTTTCGATCCAGTTGAATTTTTCAACTCTAACATCTCAGCTGAGTTTCATACAGTTTAAGCGAAGTACATTAAGCTCCAGATAAATAGATCGCATCATTTGTCACATAATAACAATATAATTGAAACGGAAATCAACGAAATGCAACGAGAGCACAAGTAAGTGCATAACGTCAAGTAATACAAAAAAGTAAAAGGATGAGGTAGAATTGAAACACAGCCCTATAAGTAAACTAGCAGTATTGCCCGGCATTGCTCGGGTTTGTTTCGACCCTTGGAATTTTTGAAAAGTAAAAATGTTGCATTATGTAGCTTGTTATTTCTCTTTAAGTGAACATTTTTCTGGTTGAAATACACGAAAAATGGCGACAGTCAAAAAATCGTAAAAAATTAGGGAATTTCATAGAAAAAAAAAGCACCTTTTTGATGTAAATAATTTTTGGCGTTAGCATGGTCCGATTTGAATTCTTTCTTCTACGGAAGGAAGAGCAAGCCTTCTTCTATCATACTACCACCTGTGTCATCTCTTGTGAAAGGTAGGAGAGTCCAGTTTGCTGGACATTGTTGCAGAGCTGAAAAAGAAGTAATTTCTACTCTTCTCCTCTGGAAGCCGTCTACTCGCAATACCAGAGGGCGCACACTCTCCTACCCTGATGTAATCTCCAGGGATACAGGCATCCAGCAACAGGACCTCCGTAATGCCATGATGGACCGTGAAGTCTGGCGTAGCATGGT
>NC_043021.1:8672899-8685399 GCF_006345805.1 Octopus sinensis
GAGAGAAAGGTTGTTGAACTCCATATTGTCCAAAACATTCCGAGGCTTTTCTTTCTTCTTTCTTTCTTTCTTTCTTTCTTTCTTTTACTTGTTTCAGTCATTTGACTGTGACCATGCTGGAGCACCGCCTTTAATCGAGTAACTCGACCCCGGGACTTATTCTTTGTAAGCCCAGTACATATTCTATCGGTATCTTTTGCCGAACCGCTAAGTGACGGGGACATAAACACACCAGCATCAGTTGTCAAGCAATGCTAGGGGGACAAACACAGACACACAAGCATACACGCACACACACACACACACACATACACACACACACACATATATATATATATATATATACATATATACGACGGGCTTCTTTCAGTTTCCGTCTACCAAATCCACTCACAAGGCATTGGTCGGCTCGAGACTATAGTAGAAGACACTTGCCCAAGGTGCCATGCAGTGGGACTGAACCCGGAACCATGTGGTTGGGAAACAAGCTACTTACCACACAGTCACTCCTGTGTGTAGTTTTGTTGCGTGAGAAGGGAAAGAGGATAATCCTGATCAAGCTTATAGTCCCACAAGGAAAAGAGATATTATCAAGTATATAAACGAACGAGAAGCAGGGACCTGAACGTTTTGCAGGTTTGTAGAGGGAAGAGAAAGTCGGTATGGCTATTTCCAATCAAAGTTGTCCGTTGAGGATCCCTTGCCGGGTTAGCAATGTGAATGCTTATTTATTTATTTATTTATTTTTTAATTTTTTTATTTTATCTAGTTTCAGCTCACGAGCTGTGGCCATGCTGAGGCACCGCCATTTGGTGTTGCTACATGATTTTACTTAACGAATGCTTTTTAGTAACTGCCATTTGGTGCATGAGAAAGCTCGATGCAGCTGCCCTCATCTGCACCTCCTGCCGTGAAGTTGGTTCATCTGGGACACCTGACAGGAAGAGATCCAGTTTTATTTTAAAGACATCTGCATCCACCCCATGCAGGTCTCTCAGGTTCTTCGGGAGGATATTGAAGAGCTGTGGGCCTCGAAGCCCAGGCTATCACAGTATCTTGTCCTACATCTTGATGGGCAATTTGGAGTCCTTGGCACTATGCAGTGCCGCCCAGTTCGGCATTTGTGTAACTCTCGATGCCAAAGTTTGGGACAAGTCCTTCTAGGATCTTCCAGATGTATATTATGGCATATCTTTCTTGCCTACGCTCTAAGGAATAGAGTCTTAATCTCTTGAGTCTTTCCAGTAGCTTATATGCTGCACAGAGGCTATCTTCTTCGTGTAGCTTCGTTGGATCGCCTCAAGTTCCGTGATTAACTTGACACTGGATGGTGACCATAGCTGAGAGCAATAGTCATAAGAACACGAGAAAAGGGTTGGGATAATCGGTCGGTCACAGCTGAAAGGGCCTGTTGATGATTATAGAGCAAGAGGAAGGGGGTAATCTGGAAGCCAAGGGAAGATGGGTAATGATTTGGCCAGCATGGGCCGACTCGCTAACGAGAGGTATCAGAATGCTCGGTTAGCGCTGGACAGCATCCGATCAAATCGATTCACGTTAGCCAATATTGCGTTCGCCTTCGGTGAAGGAAAAGTATTTATAGGCGTAGCAGTGGCTTTTTGATAAGTAGCTTGCTTACAACCACATGGTTCGGGTTCAGTCCCACTGCTGGCACCTTGGCAGGTGTATTCTGCTATAGCCTCGGGCCGACCAATCCTTGTGAGTGGATTTGGTAGCGAAACTGAAGAAGCCCGTCGTAATATTTATATTATATATATATATATTATATTATATATATGCGTATTTTTGTTGTGTGTGCTTGCCCCCTCCCCCAACATCGCTTGACAAACGATGCTTGTGTGTTTACGTCCCCGTAACTTAGCAGTTCGGCAAAAGAGACGGATAGAATAAGTACTAGGCTTACAAAGAATAAGTCCTGGGGTCGATTTCCTCGACTAAAGGCGGTGCTCCAGCATGGCCACAGTCAAATGACTGAAACAAGTAAATGAATTAATGAATAAATGAATTTATTACACACACACACAGATAATATATATGTATGGATTTTCTATGAGCTTTATATTAGTTCTTGAGAGAGAGATAGTCCAAACAGGACGCTAACAAAGAGACGGTTTGAATTAAAAGAGTTCCCGGTGTTCGTAAATATGTGATTGAGTTGGTGTGTTGGTTGAACTGTCGACGCATGCGTGCAGGTGTGTGCATCAATGCACATGAAGAATCTTAGATTGGAGAATTCTTGGAATGTCTTACGAATCTTAACTGAGCCACGAATAGATTGGATTTGGGGAACCAGCATCAATTTCATTTGCTCTCGTATGTATGTATGTATGTATGTATGTATGTATGTATGTATGTATGTATGTATGTATGTATGTATGTATGTATGTATGTGTGTGTGTTGTGTGTAGGTATGTATGTATATATGTATGTATGCGTGTATGTATGTGTGTATGTATGTATATATGTATGTATGTGTGTATGTATGTATGTATGCATGTATGTATGTGTGTGTGTGCATGTATGTATTTATGTGTGTATGTATGTAAGTATGTATGTGTGTATGTATGTAAGTATGTATGTATGTATGTATGTATGTATGTATGTATGTATGCATGTATGTATGTGTGTGTGTGCATGTATGTATTTATGTGTGTATGTATGTAAGTATGTATGTATGTATGTATGTATGTATGTATGCATGTATGTATGTGTGTGTGTGCATGTATGTATTTATGTATGTGTGTATGTATGTATGTATGCATGTATGTATGTGTGTGTGTGCATGTATGTATTTATGTGTGTATGTATGTAAGTATGTATGTATGTATGTATGTATGTATGTATGCATGTATGTATGTGTGAGTGTATGTATGTATGTGTGCATGTATGTATGTATGTATGTATGCATGCATGCTTGCATGCATGTATGTATGTATATATGTACGTATGTACGTATGTATGTATATATGTACGTATGTATGTATGTATGTATCTATGTATGTAAGCATTGGAAAATTGATATTTCAAATGTGATAGCATAACGGTTAACCAATGCTTAGCAGTCCATGTAAATCCATGCATAGCCAAATTCCAATCAAATATTTGGCATAATATGTTCTCCGAAATCCGTGCTTCGATCTATAAAAACAATGAATAAAACATTCGCTGCCATTGCGGAAATTTGCAATATATCGAGGTGCGGATTTCGTCTAAGCAGGTGAGCATACATTTAGTATAATACACAGGTGGTGATAGTTCCGTATTCTTTCTTTTCTTTTCTTTTATTCTTTTACTTGTTTCAGTCATTTGACTGCGGCCATGCTGGAGCACCGCCTTTTAGTCGAGCAAATCGACCCCAGGACTTATTCTTTGTAAGCCCAGTACTCATTCTATCGATCTCTCTTGCCGAACCGCTACGTGAGGGGACGTAAACACACCAGCATCGGTTGTCAAGCAATGTTGGAGGGGACAAACACACACACACACAACACACACCACACACACACCACACACACACACACACACACAATATATATATATAAATACGACAGGCTTCTTTCAATGTCCGTCTACCAAATCCACTCACAAGGCTTTGGACGGCCCGAGGCTATAGTAGAAGACACTTGCCCAAGGTGCCACGCAGTGGGACTGAACCCGGAACCGTGTGGCTGGTAAGCAAGCTACTTACCACACAGCCACTCCTGCGCCTAGAAATATGGAACACTTCACGAATTTGCGTGTCATCCTTGCGAAGTTTTAAAAAGGTGAGTCACTGCTGAAACATTACTCCGTCATTCACTAATCACTTCCTAGGATTTCTATCTTTGTATTAATTCACGCGCCAAAAGATAAGTTCTACAAATGACCTCGTTAGTACTAAACCTCAACTTTTATACTAAATATTCTGCACAGGATCGTGTCATTATAATGACTTACATTTCATTGGACCCAACCAGTATTGTAGCTCACCCCCTAATCTAAAAGAAGAGGTAGGCAATGCAGCAGCACACCGTTCACAAAAGACAATCAAAGACAGGACCGAACCTGTCCCATGGCTTGACCTTCACACTACACAAGTTAACATTTCCCACCCGTCGCAGAACACATTGAATGTGTTTATTTAGGAATATAACAAAACCCATCTGTAGTATGAAATCAATATTGAAAACAAGATATCCCACCAAAAAACACTTCACAATAGAACGAATTTCCTGCAAGGTATAAAATAACGAAATAATGTTCTCAGTAGAGAGCTATTTAGCATTGGAGTGATCAACCACAATGAAACTACAGAAAACAAATCGCAATTATTTTCGGCATTGTACTTCAATTCACAATTTTTTTTTTTAGACAACGAGTATAATCCTTTGAATAGGGAGTATAACGATAAAAACGTAGCCCTTTTCAAGCCTAGCCAGGCTCATGGGCCCGGTTTCCCGGTGTCTGTGACGTATGTGCTCCCCCCCCCCCCGCTGGATGGGACGCCAGTCCATCGCAGCGCTATTCAAGAAACAGGAAGAGAGAGTGAGAGGAAGTTGTGGTAAAAGAGTACAACAGGGGTCGCCACCATCCCCTGCCGGAACATCGTGGAGCTTTTAGGTGTTTTAGCGCAATAAACACATACAACCGCGAGTCCGCTGCTCTAACCACTGAGCCATTGTGCCGAATTGGGAGTATAATAAAATAATAATTTTAATAATATTTAAGGTGGTCAATTGGTAGAATTATAAGAGTACGGGGGAAAAAAAAAGATTGGAGAAAATGTTTTATTGTGCCTAAGTTAAAAATGATCAAGTTCGCTTTTTATCTCTATTGGGTTGCAAAAATTATTGGGTTGTCCGGAAAGTTCGTGCCGATTTTTAAAGAAAAGAAAAAGGTCAATAAATACTTGCCATTACATTTTTAATCAACCAAATATGAACCCTTTTGTTGCACAATGTGTCTCCATATTTCCATTAACTTGAAAATGCCCCCTTCCCAGAATTGAGGGGGTTTTATGGCAAACAATTCATCAAGCTATCTTTTTACATCATCCAAGGAATTGAAATTTTTACCATTAAGACTATTCTGCAGAGACCTGAATAAGTGGAAATCCGAAGGAGCAATATCTGGTGAATATGAAGGGTGGGGTAACACATCCCAGCCGATCTGCAGCAATTTTGTCTGGTTCCCAAAGATTCAAGTGCCGAAAATGAACTTTCTTATTTTCCATTTTAAAGGGTTACAGAATTAACACAGGTTATAGGAACATAAACCTTCTTCCAAGAAAAGATAGCTCAAACTGTGCTCTAAATGGAGGTGCAGTTAAATCCTATTTTATGGACTCAACCATGTTCTAAAATAAGTCGAAATGTAAGCTACTATAAATCGGCACGAACTTTCCGGACAACCCAATAGATACTGGTGAGGCATTGAAGTCGATATGAGCAATTGGCACTTATGATTATCATGCTTCTTCAAGTAAGTAATCTACAGCTGAAGAAGAACTAGCAAATATGAATGTTGCTTCTGCTTTAAGGGAGAGTGGATAATGGCGTTAGATTCAACGGTCACAGTGAAAGGCAGCAGAAATTGCAGGAACTGTTAACTTTGAAGGGCATGATGTAATAAACCTCTTAAAAAAACAAGAGTATGCAAAATATAAGGATTCTTCGGCCTATGATTGGTTCGTTTGCTTTTTAAACATTAGGAATTAAATGTGCATGAAGCACAGTTGGATTTTGAACTCAGAGCGTAGAAGAGTCTGAGATTGAATACTGCAGAGCAACGGAAGACAACAGAGTAAAGAAGTGAGGAGAGGTTTGTATGATGTGAAGTATAGTGAATATTTAGTTGTACGACTAGCAATAATCAATATTAGTAGATGAGATAAAGCTGAAATATCGACGATGGAATGTACGAAAGGATTGCTGAAATCGATACTATTAATCGATCAATATCGATCAATGCTACATCATAGGAGGAGAATTATCATTGAAAGATTGTAAGATTCGCAAATGTGTCAAAATAAATTTCGTTATTCTTTTTCTATCGTTTTCCATATATTAATGTTTTACTATAGTCAAACACTAAGACACCAGGTTTAATAGTTGTAAAGTCGTATTATTCATATTTCCAATACCTCTACCAACATTGCTTAAATTGCTGTTATTGTTATTGCCGTTGTTGCTGTTTATCCGCATTTTAGTTCTGTTAAAAGCTGTTCCAACCATGACCATCCGATCTTTTATTCAGACATTTTTGATTTGAGGAAGACTTCACTGACATATATCTAGCCAGTGGCGTAGCCGGAGTGTGTGCAACCTGGGGCAGCCCTTGATTTTGCCGCCCACCCCAGGCCACAAATAAGCTTAAAAACGGTTTATACAGTTGAACCCAATGTGCTGCTCCACTAAAAGTGTCACCTGGAGCGAACCGCCACTCCCCCCTCTCACCCAGCCACCCTACTGCACCAAACACTGTCACATCCGAAACTAAGTCACACAACGTTCAACAGATCGATTTAACTGTGTTTTTCTTCCTATGTTACTCAAAGAGATAGAATGCATAATATTTACAGTTTTTCCCAGACAGGAAGTTGAAGTTATGGATGTTCAGATTAAATGTAACCTTTTATAATGGCATTGCTTAAATGTAAGCAATGTCACCGCAGGGTCGAATCCTTGTTGCAGAGTGGTGGCTTGTATGCCTCAATGACCTCCTCAATGACTTATGCCAGCGAAGTGCAAGATCCTGGTAGGGCATCCCATGCAGGACAGGTCAAAGGATTGAGGTCAGGTAAAAATGAATTTGCAAAGGGTCAACACCTCCACTTAGAAGAAAAATAAAATTTACAGAATTATCGATGGCAGTTTAAAACCTGGGAGAATAAGACTTCGCCCCAGAGAAACATAAGACATGGTGGACAAACCAGAGATGAGAACTGGAGAAAATTCGTCGATGGCCAATGCTCCACAGGGAGCGGAGGCTTAAGAAAAAGAAGTTGAATGTAAGCAGTGAAATACATCAAACTTTAGAAATGACTCCTGAGGTTTGATGGCTGGTAGCGGTTATCTGTTACAGACTGACCATCTTTCTCTTAAGTCCCATTAACATAGAATTCTAAGTTCTATGTTCTAAATCTACCAAAATTAATTCTGATTTTAGTGTTTCTTCATTGGTTCATTAGAATACAGTTTAACACATGTGGATCACACAAAATATCGTGAGTTGGAAATTTGAGAGAATTATCATTGTTTATAAACATTTTCTGATGCTGGTTTAATTTATTTTGTGGCAAACCAAGGGAAAAGTACACAGTTTAGTAGGACCCGCTTTACAAGATTCCGGGTTTACGAGTTTTATTTTTCAAGTACAAGATCTAAATTTTAAACAAAGTGCAAAAGTTTCTACTATCATAACAAATGCTTCAGCGTGTTACCGAGAAATTTATAGAGACCGAAAAAAAAGCTTCTTCTAAGAAAACAACTCTAGACTTGTTTTTAAAAAAGAAATCTACAAGTCCGTCTACGTGTGCTTGTGAATCGGCGATCTCGTCTACAAGTGGTGTGCGCGAGTCTAGTGCGAGCGAAGGTTATTCAGAAAACTATTATATTCATAATATTGGGTTGGTGCATAATTATTGCGGCTTTTTTTTTTTTTCAACAAATTTTATTCAACAAAAACAAAAACAACATGTGACAAAAACATCTTTAAATGATTATTCCGAAGCATATTCACCATCTACTTCAATTACTGTTTCCCATTTTCTTGGTAGACGGTCAGACCCTCATTTAAAGATATTTTTGTTAAATATTATTATTGGTTTTGTTGAATAAAAGCCGCAATAATTATGCACCAACCCAATATTTTTTTTTTTTATAAATCATTTTAACATTCTTTTTATTTTACATAAGATCATCTTTAATACAAATGATTCTTCACTTCATTAAAAATAATTAAAAATTACTTCAGTTAATTAGAACTAAGAATTGTTAACTACAGCAGATTTTGACCTTAAGGCATCCGAAAATAAAAATAGTGTAAGGTGTTTAGTTTGATTTATGCGTTCAAATCAACTGACTCAGGGCCCTTTCTGTATGGACACTGATCGCTTAAACTTTCATTAAAATGTATACAATGCTTACATTTGTAAACAATTTGTAAACATACAAGCATTTCTGAACAATGCACATAGTTGTAATTTATTTTTAAACGTACGTCCATTTTTAACGTTTTGTAAATATGCAATAATTTGTAAACAACTTATTGGATTGGAAGCACTCCGTCGGTTACGACGACGAGGGTTCCGGTTGATCCGAATCAACGGAACAGCCTGCTCGTGAAATTAACGTGTAAGTGGCTGAGCACTCCACAGACACGTGTACCCTTAACGTACTTCTCGGGGATATTCAGCGTGACACAGAGTGTGACAAGGCTGGCCCTTTGAAATACAGGTACAACAGAAACAGGAAGTAAGAGTGAGAGAAAGTTGTGGTGAAAGAGTACAGCAGGGATCACCACCATCCCCTGCCGGAGCCTCGTGGAGCTTTTAGGTGTTTTCGCTCAATAAACACTCACAACGCCCGGTCTGGGAATCGAAACCGCGATCCTACGACCGCGAGTCCGCTGCCCTAACCACTATAAACTATATACTACATCTAAATGTACATATATTTGTAAATGGCATAAATATTTGGAATTTATTTATAATCATAATACCAGTTGTAAACAATTTGGAAACGTAAATTCATTTGTAAATAATGTAAATATGTATAAACAATGTAAATATATACAAACAATTTCTAAACGTACATACACCTGTAAACCATACAAATGTGTGTAAACAAGATGCAAATATACATTATTTGTAAATAATAAATGTACTTGTAACCAATTTGTAAAAATACATAGATTTACAAATTGTTCCAAAATATTTATATTGTATTGGGTTGTCCGGAAAGTTCGTGCCGATTAATAGTAGCTTGCATTTCGACTTATTTTAGATCATGGTTGAGTCCATAAAATAGGATTTGACTACACCTCCATTTAGAGCACAGTTTAAGCTATCTTTTCGTGGAAGAAGATTTTATGTTCCTATAACTTGTGTTAATTCTGTAACCCTTTAAAATGGAAGAGAAGAAAGTGCATTTTCGGCAGTTGATGCTTTGGGAACCAGACAAAAATTGCTGCATCTCGGCTGGGATGTGTTACCCTACCCTCCATATTCACCAGATATTCCTCCTTCGGATTTCCACTTATTCAGGTCTCTGCAGAATAGTCTTAATGGTAAAAATTTCAATTCCTTGGATGACGTAAAAAGATAGCTTGATGAATTCTTTGCCATGAAACCACGTCAATTCTGGGAAGGGGGCATTTTCAAGTTAATGCAAAGATGGAAACGCATTGCGCAAAAAATGGTTCATATTTGGTTGATTAAAAATGCAATGGCATGTATTTATTGATCTTTTTCTTTCCTTTAAAAATTGGCACGAACTTTCTGGACAACCCAATAAAAATGTAAATATTTGCGTACAACTCATAATAATATATACAAATGAAATTAATTTGTAAAATTACCCACGTTTGTAAATAATGCAAATACATATACGCAATTAGCAGACATACATACATTTTTAATGCAAATATGTATAAATAATTTGTAAACATTCCTTTGTAAGCAATTTAGTAGCATAGTAACTATTCGTATAATGTAAATATGTGTAAAGAATTTTTAAACATGTAGAGGTGTAAACGTGTGTAAAATGTTTCTAAACATAGATATTTTTGTAATATGTACGAGGGTGAGGTGAAAAATTCCTTACTTAGGGTAAAAGAAAATCCCTTCGGATCAGTAAATTATGATTTTATTAAGTATATTCCCCTTCTCAGATTCAAAAACGTATTGCGGTGGTCCTTCAGTTTTTCTAAGTCCTGTAAAAAAAAAAAAAAAACTCGGAGCGTTGCACCTCCAGCCAGGCCTTTTGCAATACCCTTAAAGCCAGGGACTTATCAGTAACCACTCGTAAGTATTGTAAAATATGTGAGAGCATTTTATGTGTGTATGTATATATATATATATTTCTTTACTACCCACAAGGGGCTAAACACAGAGGGGACAAACAAGGACAGACAAACGGATTAAGTCGATTACATCGATCCCAGTGCGCAACTGGTACTTAATTTATCGACCCCGAAAGGATGAAAGGCAAAGTCGACCTCGGTGAAATTTGAACTCAGAACGTAACGGCAGACGAAATACAGCTACGCATTTCGCCCAGCGTGCTAACGTTTCTGCCAGCTCGCCGCCTTATTTGTGTGTATATATATATATATATATATATATATATTATAGCTATCCTTCCATCCATCCACTCATACATACATACATACACACACACACACAAATATATATATATATATATACATATACATGTAGCCAATTTGTAAACCATCAATTACAGGTAAGCAATACTTAAACAGAATGTTTAAGGCTTAACATAAACGCCAACAACGGTAGATGGAATATTGCAGCACTGTTTGTCTCTCACACACACACACACACACACACACACACACACACACACACACACACACACACACACACCACACACACACACACATAAAGAGAGAGAGAAAGATTGAGAGAGGTTGAGAAGAAAGTGCCATTCTTGCTACATTCACCCATCTTTTTTTAAAACTTCGCTAGACAAAACTTGCCTCTCTACTCTCACTTTCTTTTCAAGTGGTACTTGAAGAAGTTGATGAATAGACCAGAGAGGAAAGTGTTTGTCTCCAATCCTTTCAGACGCGTCCACCAGATACATTCTTTCGCCATAGCCACAAGGATGATGAAAATAGCTCTTCCTCCCGTTTGAAGGAAGGAGGCGTGACAATATTGACGATAGACTAGCTGATAAACCGATCGTCCCACACGTGACAGCAGTTGTTCGACATAAGCCCACAGGTCGGAAATTGTTGGACACTGAACGAGTGCGTGCAGAACGGTTTCGTCGCTCTGACCGCATCTCGGCAGGTCGGCCCCGTGTTTCTGAGCCGGTCTGTAGAGCTTATCCCGAACGGGTAGCGCTTCTCGGTAGCACTGCCAGGCCAGGGATCTCTGGAAGTTGTCCTGGGCCCTGGCCCGAAGTCGTCCCGAACGGCGGGTCAGGTACTCCTCGTCGACGTCCAGGTTCGCCCGAGCTCGTCGTCGTACCTCCCCTCCACTAAACCCTATAGAATGCTTTGGTTGTGTTGAAGTCACTTAAGGTCGACCCAGGTACGGCAGAGTTGCTTGAGAGCAACGCGACACTCGCGGTGCCATTCGCCCTTCCTCGGCCTCTTTTTGATCCACGACGGCAGTTCGTCATGAGACGAGCTGCGGGAAAGCGTGCCTAGATAGATAGATAGATAGGTAGTAGATATGTAGGTAGATAGAAAGATAGATAGATAGATAGGTAGGTAGGTAGATAGAAAGATAGATAGATAGATAGATAGATAGATAGATAGATAGATAGATAGATAGATAGATAGATAGATAGATAGATAGATGTGTGAATGTCGACTATATATAACATCTTTTAAATATATATTAAGTCACGTTATGAAAATATCAAAAAAAATCTGTAAAGAAATCACAAGATCCCTACTAACCGAGATGTTGTTCAAAATGAATCCGCATCGGTTCCCTAATTTTTCAGTTACCAAAGTTATAAGAAATTTATATTGTCTTATGAATAATGAAAAAAAAAAAAAATTTACTAACGTAAAGTCATTTAGATTACGGTATGAGATTGGCGCAGCGGATTTCAAAGTTACCAATACAGTACAGTTATGAGTAAATATGTACAGGTAAACCATATTCTATGATGTTAAGGCGGCGAGCTGGCAGAAACATTAGCACGCCGGGTGAAATGCGTGGCCGTATTTCGTCTGCCGTTACATTCTGAGTTCAAATTCCGCCGAGGTCGACTTTGCCTTTCATCCTTTCGGGGTCGATAAATTAAGTACCAGTTACGCACTGGGGTCGATGTAATCGACTTAATCCCTTTGTCTGTCCTTGATTGTCCTCTCTGTGTTTAGCCCCTTGTGGGTAGTAAAGAAATACATATTCTATGATGTACATCAGTGGCTCTCAACAGGGGTCCACATGGCCCTTGGGAGTCCATTCAAGATTTTGTTAAGATCTAACTGCAATAAATTGGTTATAATTCTGCAGTACACAAAACATTTTAGCAACTTTTTTTCTTATACAATTTCTAATAGTATTTAATCATAAAATTTTAACAGGATGTTTTTTTAAAGACTGATTAGCTTCGAGGGTCTACCCTAGTAAAATAGGAGTAAGTAGCTTGCTTACCAACCACATGGTTCCGGGTTCAACCCCACTGCGAGGCACCTTGGGCAAGTGTCTTCTACTATAGCCTCGGGCCAACCAAAGCCCTGTGAGTGGATTTGGTAGACGGAAACTGAAAGAAGCCCGTCGTATATATGTATGTATA
>NC_043021.1:8690399-8710399 GCF_006345805.1 Octopus sinensis
TTGTTTAACCTTGTCTTGTGTGTGTTTTTGCCATTTGTGCATATTACTTTTCTATCTATCTATCTATCTATCTATCTATCTATTATCTATCTATCTATCTATCTATCTATCTATCTATCTATCTGTCTGTCTGTCTGTCTGTTTATCTATCTACCTGTATGTCTATGGATCTATCTGTCTGTCTGTCTGTCTATGTATCTAACTATCTATCTGTCAGTCAGTCTGTACATATGCACATGCAAGCACACACATGCACACACACGCACTCACAGACACACGCACACATCTTTTACCTTTTATCGTGTACTTGTTTCAGTCAATGGACCGAGGCTATGCTGGAGCACTGCCTTGATGCTGAGGTACGGCTCCTTGCGTTTGTATCTGTCCCCTACCACTTCCACACAGACGGTATTGTGTTGTTTACATCTCCTTAACTTCGCGGTTCGGTAAAAGAACGATCGATCAAATAATTACTGAGCTTGATTTGTTCAACTTAGAGCCTTCAAGGTGGTGCCTCAGCATGGCTGCAGTCCAATGACTGAAGCAAGTAAAAGGTCAAAGCGTAATTTGCTTAAAATTGATGATTCAATCCATAACAACTCTGTTCCATGACTTGGTGTTCTTATTCATGTTTTTTTTTGTTTGTTTTTTTTCTGTTGTTGTTCTTACCTAAGGATCCGGTTATGAAGAGTCTTACGCAAGCAACCTTCTGACAATTATCGTCTTATTTTCGCCTACAGCCATCGCTTGTGACGAGAAGCGCTGTGCAGTGAGGAAGTGACTGGCAGCTGTTGCCAAAGTGTGTCGAAACTACGTATTCTTAGCGAGACAGCTGATGAGGGGTAATTTACGCTTATTTGTTGTTTAACCTTGTCTTGTGTGTGTTTTTGCCATTTGTGCATATTACTTTTCTATCTATCTATCTATCTATCTATCTATCTATCTATCTATCTATCTATCTATCTATCTATCTACCTATATCTCTCTCTCTATATATATATATATATGTATACATACATATTATGTTTAATATACTCATTCGCACACATACAAGTATACACACGCACAGATATAGATGTGTGCGTATAAATATGAGATTAAACGAAAATTGGCGCAGCAATATGAAACCTGATCCTAAGAGTTTATACGGAAATTGGTTTCCCTCCCTAAAGCCAAACGCACTGAAGACAACTAACTCTACACTTCAAAGAACTCAACGTAAAGTATGGAGAACGTACAGCTTCCTCTTACACATATCGCTCACAGCAAAAAAAAAACAAAAAAAATCCAGAACATTGAACATTAACAAAACTCGTATGGAACTGTAATTATGGTAATTTGAGATTTGAGATCAACATATTTTGCAGCAAATATATCAAAAATATATATAGATATGTATAGATATTTTATTGCATTTTTTTTCTTTTGGGTTACTTTTTCTTGTTTTTTGTATTGTTGAGTTTAAGAGACGTTCAGCAATGCGTTTCTCATTTCGATTCAAGTGTGGTGTTAATTAAGTAAAGTTGTACTCCGTTATTTCTGTTATACACCAAAAAACTTGAGTGATATCAACAGAAATTTTCAGACGTTGGAGAGATATTTCAGGACATATATAGCTGCCCGACTCATAGGACATATGGTTGCACGAGTCCTGAATCACATGGCATATAGCCACGTGTATCACTAAAAGAAAACCCACAGGACTCACACCAAAAGAGCCAAAGGTTTGGATATGTCCAAGGAACTCGATTCTTGTATTTTCTGTTGTCACCCCTGTAGAGAGGATAATAAACAGACACCCTTCAAACCTATAAACAACAAACACAAGGAAATATTTCCACTACGGCCAGAATACTTAAGGGGTCGCTGGACTTGTGGGAAAAAAAATCAATAGTGGCTGTGTGGTAAGTAGCTTGCTTACCAACCACATGGTTCCGGGTTCAGTCCCACTGTGTGGTACCTTGGGCAAGTGTCTTCTGCTATAGCCCCGGGCCGACCAATGCCTTGTGAGTGGATTTGGTAGACGGAAACTGAAAGAAGCCTGTCGTATATATGTATATATATATATATGTATATATATATATGTATGTATGTGTGTGTGTTTGTGTGTCTGTGTTTGTCCCCCTAGCATTGCTTGACAACCGATGCTGGTGTGTTTACGTCCCCGTCACTTAGCGGTTCGGCAAAAGAGACCGACAGAATAAGTACTGGGCTTACAAAGAATAAGTCCCGGGGTCGATTTGCTCGACTAAAGGCGGTGCTCCAGCATGGCAGCAGTCAAATGACTGAAACAAGTAAAAGAGTAAAAGAGAAAGAGAGATTACGCACAAGTAAACCTTAGAAAAACGAACGAACAAATTAGACTATGTCGTCTCTAATATATATAAAAAAAAAGACAGGATGGTTACGGTAGGAACGCTTGAGTATAAATATTTCTTATTATCATTCTTTTAACTAGAACCGCATTAACATTATATAACGTGATTTTATATTATTTTAGACGGTTGGGCATGATTTGAACGAAATTTAGCTGCTATTTCTAACAGGTGAAATGATCACATGGCCACTCCATCGGTAAATGCATGTATATATATGCATATGTATGTATGTATGTATGTATGTGTATATGTGTGTGTGTGTATGTGTTTGTCCCCTACTATCGCTTGACATTTGGTGTTGGTGTGTTTACACCCCCGTAACCTAGCGGTTCAGCAAAACATATCGATAAAGTACTAGAGTCGATTTGTTCGACTAAAACCCTTCAAGGCGGTGCTCCAGCATGGCCACAGTCAAATGACTGAAACAAGTAGAAGATAAACGGTAGCGTGACTCTAAAAGAACTTCAATATTTCTCTCTTTCCGTCTGTCTCTCTCCCTCCCTCACTTCTCCCCCACTCTCTCTCCACTGCAGATTAAATGCCAAGAAGAAATTGCCATTGGTAATAAATAGAAAAATATACAATCTATATTTATGAAAAATGCATCAGTTACATTTTTCTTCTTAATTTGTTTTGACTATCAGGCAGAATGTCAGTCAAGATCATTACCCTCATTGGCCGACCACTACAAAGAATACTGTACCATATTAACACTACGCAACAATATACCTAAAGGCACTACATATGACACCCTTCATCGCTGTTGTCGCCTTTGCTGTTATTATCGTTGTTATCAATGCTTAACCCCAAGTCGACTCTGGTTAAGCTTGGTGAATCGCACGTATGATGGTGCTAAAACTGCTTTCACAAATAATTCTGGTTTGACTACATAGATGACATTCTATTAAAGATAAAATATCTTTATATATAAAAGTCAAGTTGTGTGTCTGTCTCCTACGATTTAGATTCCTAACTACTCCCACATTTTGCGGTGCAGTTTAGCCAAAACCGGGTATCTTATAGTCGTGATTCATATCGAGCCCTTCTGGGTATTAGCGCGCGTCTACGATGAGTCTACGATGAGTCTACGATTTAAAAAAAAATTTACCATCATTTTTTTCCATTTTAATGCATTTTTTTCGCTATTATATAAGGGAAGTAACTCTCTAAAAATGTCTACGATGAGTTAACGATTTAAAAAAAAATTACCATCATTTTTTTTCCATTTGTAATGCATTCTTTTGCTATTTTTTGACTATAACTCTCTAAAAATGCTTATATAGTTATTTCCCTTACAAGCCCGAGCAACGCCGGGCGATACTGCTAGTTAAAGATAAAATATTAAAGATAAAATATCTATTAAAGATAAAATATAAGATCTACAATAATGTACAACTTACATTTTGTCAGAAAGTACTGCTGTTACAAACAAAGAGCCAACTGCCTAAAATAGGTCAGTCACTAATGGTACATTAGAGTACAGCTTACATATGACAGAGAGTATTGTCCTTGCATTGAAATGTACTTATGTATCAGATGGCACAGATACAACATTGAAGTACATATGCAACATCGAAGTACTTACACATGTTAGTACTGCTGTCACATCAAAGTACATTTTGCATATGCCATTAAAGTACAGCTGACATCGAAGCAAGCTTAATTTGGTCAAACGGTACAACTGTTGCGTTGAAATGTAGCATATAGTATATACACAGACTGGTTACTTAGAATTTATGCAATACAAATTAAAAGCTCCAGTTCAGATTGGTTCCTTATTTCCCTGGGATTGGTCGTGTGATGTAAACGCCTCTGATGAGAATGCAACAAGTTCCGAAAATCGATTAAAGTTTTCATTTTTTTCAATCTACAGAGAAATGGCTAAATTTGTCTTGCTTGTACGTCTATCACATACATCAGCTTGTACTGCTGCTGTTACATTGAAGTACAGCTTATAGATTTCAGATAGGGTTGTTACATTGTAGTACTGTCACTATAAAGTACTATAACAGTAAAGTACAGCTTAAATATGTACCGCTACTCTACTGTAACACAGCCCAAGCAGATTTACAGCAACTTTGTAAAATACAGTTTACGTGTGTCAGACAATGTTACTTTTACATTGAACTGCAGTCTACATACCAAGCTTTTTTCTTTCCCCACTCTTACGCTCACTCACTCACTCTCTCTCTTTCTCTCATTCATTATCTATTCCACTTATCTATCTCTTTCGTACTGGTTTTATATCCCCTCTCTTTCTCACCCTCTCTTTCTTACCGTTGTCTCTGAACTAGTTCTATTCACACCTATTGCACCGACATCAATTCGACACATTCATTCTCTTTCCCTCGTCACCTCTTTAATATGCAACCTCTTATGCATCCGTATTAAATGCTTCATCCAATATTTATTTTCTGCAGGTCTACAGGTCGCTGAAAACAACTCTCTCCAATCTGGTATTTTTTTCTACAAAAAAATTCACATGAACCATCTTCTAGTTCCACCAGTCGTGGATGGAAGATTTGCTCTCCTAGTGACTAATTAGATCAAACAAAACCAATATATGGGTGAAATTTTAGAAATGAATACCAAAATACACTTCTTTCTGTAAAATATGGGCAAATATTCCTTTATACACCAGTAAATAACTCAACCATGTTTGAGCACTTATTGAAAGTAAGACTGGATAAAATGTTTAATAGCGAGTTGAGGAGGTGGAAGTTTAGTAACCATAGGCGCAGGCGTGACCGTGTGGTAATACGATTGCTTCCCGACTACCTGGCTCCAGGTTCAGTCCCACCGCGTGGTACTTTAGGTAAGTCTCTTCTACTATAGCCTCGGGCCAGTCAAAGCCTTGTGAGTGGATTTGGTAGCCGGAAACTGAAAGAAGCCCGTCGTACACACATATATATATGTATATGTTTGTGTCTGTGTTTGTCCCCACCGCCATCGTTTGACAACCGATGTTGGTGTATTTACGTCCTAGTAACTTAGCAGTTCGGCAAAATATACCGATAGAATAAGCATTAGGCTTACAAAGAATAAGTCCTGGGGTCGATTTGTTCGACTAAAGGCAGTGTACCAGCATGGCCGCAGTCAGGTGACTGAAATAAGTAAAGGAATTAGAAAGCGGTAAGGTTGAAGCCGGGTGGGGTTGAAGCCGGGTGGGGTTGAAGCCGGGTGGAGATAACCAAAGGTTCCTGCAAGGTTAACTAAACAGTTTAGAAATGAATAAAAATGAATGTTAACTTAAAAGCAATCTCTCATCTAATAACGAGAGAAAGAAAAATGACAATCATACTAACATGAAACAATGGAGAAGATAGCTTCAGATATTTTTGTCTGATCAATTGTGATCGTGTGGAGGGTGTTGAACGCATGATCGTAAGGTTGTGGTTTCGATTCCTGGACCGGGCGATGCGTTGTGTTCTTGAGCAAAACACTTCATTTTCACGTTGTTCCAGTCCACTCAGCTGGCAAGAATGAGTAATCCTGCGACAGACTGGCGTCCCGTCCAGGTGGGGAATTTCTAAGCCACTGAAACCGGCCCTTATGAGTCTGGCATGGCTCGAGAAGGAACATTTATTTTTATTTTTTTAAATTGTGATCGTATTTATTAACCGGATAAGATAACAATATTTAGTTACGACGCTTTGCGTACTGAGTTCAAATATATTCGAAATAAACATTTTTTTTTTCCGAGTTCTGGGACCTACAAAGCCGGCACCTACTCGTGATATTTCAGCCATCCGTTCAGTAAGTGAGAAGTTGCCGAACAGCCTATACCTATGGATGTCTACGGATCCCTATGGAGGTCTGTCTACGGACACCGCTTGCAAAAGGCTACTCAATATAAACGGTCATTAACATTATAATGGTTGAGTGTGTCTGTGTGTATCGATGTATAAATATATTAACTTATGACCAACTTTTTACTAATCTCAAACCACACGGAAAAAGATATGAACACAAACCGATTGATTATAAACAGGATAAATGGAACTGTATATTGACAGAGATATATTTTCCAAGGGGTATCTTCTATCGTGGCCACGAATTGGTGAGGCTTTATAAGATTTGGTGGAAACTCCTCAGCAAGACCCCCTCCTGATCTAGAGAGTTAAAGTGTCTCTATAGTGCCTCTAGAAGATTCTTTTCTATGTATTGTAACCATTCAAATTTTATCACCGGTCTGCGGATAATTTCTTTCCTATCTCCCACCAGGCACAAGAGGCCCTAGATTGGGTCATACCCTTCCTCTTCTGACAAACACTTAAAAGCAAAATCTCATTTTTCATTCTCATATTTTTCTAATACAAAGCTGTCTTTTTTCTTTTCTCCAAAACCGAATTATTTAAATTTTTCTCAACTATTGAGACATATTCTTGAAAGATGAAATAGAATGGAAATAAATTCCTTAATAGTGTACCAAAACCCAAAAGTATACAGGAAGAGCAAATGAGATGTAATGGAAATTAGTTTCTAATAAACAACACGAAATACTTTTGGTAGATTATTTAGCATCCATCCCTTTTTACTTATTTAGCACGTATTCCTATACGCAGAATCAGATATAATTCTGAATAATTCGAGGATTCGTGTCGTTATAAAACGACTTAGAATTATGATGGAAGAGCAAATGAACTATGATAGATATTTACGTCTATTTGAGGAAAAATACCATCTAATTGTAAATCGTTAGCTTAGCATTCTATCAACTGGAATGTCCTTGTCAATTTGTATCAATTATTTTAACTGTTTTCTCCCGCGAGACAGGAAGTAGCAGATATTTCGGAGATATGGTATGTGTGTGCTCAGTAGTTTTAAAAGTGCAACAACACAAATGAAGAGAAATGAGAACTGACGAAAGAAACTGAGTGACAGACTCCCACTCAGTATATATATATATATGTGTATGTATACATAAATATATAAACATATGTATGTATGTATGTATGTATGCTTATATATACATATATTAGAATAATATAGTTTGTATGACGCATTGCCTTGGCTGAAACTAAAAAACATTTATGCGTGTTTGTATATATATATATATATATTATATATATATATATTATATATATATATATATATATATATATGAGAGAGAGAGAGAGAGAGAGAGAGAGAGAGAGAGAGAGGGAGACAGACAGAGACATTAATAAACAGACAGATAGATAGATAGATTCACACACAAACATATATATATATATAATATATATATATATATATATATATATATATATATATATATATTATATATATATATATATATATATATATATATATAGTTAATCCAACAAGAAACACAGAAAAAAGAGAAAAAACACAGCAACGCAGGACGTGGAACAATTAAAGTATTATTGACGCTCAGGAAAGAAGGGAAGGAGGGTTTAACGTTTCGAGCGGAGCTCTTCGTCGGAAACAAGGAGAAGGAAAGATCCCAAGGAGGGAAGACAGAGGAGACAATATTTGAGCTGGTGGTGCTTAAGAGATCACACATATATATATATATATGAGAGAGAGAGAGAGAGAGGGAGACAGACAGAGACATGGACAAACAGACAGATAGATAGATAGATTCACACACAAACATATATATATATATACACCACAAAACCCACATCTGAAACAAATGATAATGCAAGCAATCCTAATATCTTAATGGGAAGAGGAAATGAGAGCCTGCAAAATCCCTGTCTTTCGAAATTACACATCGATCTGTTTCTCGGGCCTACTCGCGAGACTACGGATAATGATCCGTTATACAGGTAGCCAACAAGGTTTGTACTGTTTAGTAAAAAAAACGATCAAATAAGATATTGTGAATTTCCTCTTGCATTTCCGTAGAGCAATGGTCATAACAATAATAACAATAGTGACAATCGTAAATGAAATGAAATGATAGCAGGGATCAAAATTACTCGTCGATTTCACTTACCAAAGTTTTTTTTTACCTCTTTACCCAGTCATATTTGTTACTTACTGCTTGCTAATCAGTGATGTTTGTAATAACAGAACTACCAAGCATATTTCGAAATCAGACACAAGTAGCATAAAGAATTAAAAACACACAATGTAATAATTAGTTTTACGCTGTAAACTTCTCCAACAGGTTTCGCATTTTCAGCTCCTTTCTCCTTTTCTCTTCTTGTTTCTAGACGAATGACCATGCTTCTTCAGAGCGTTGACTTCTACTTCTTGGTTGCAGCGTAAAATTAATTAGTTTGTTTTCTTGATTGCTTTTATTATTTTCTGGATGGCATTATCCTTTACGATATACAATTATTACACAGCTGAGAACTTAAATCCAGATTACATGGGATTAATACTGATTAATATGAAAAATAAAATAGATAGAACAGAACATATATCTCTTACCTCAAGCACCATAATAAAGAGTATGACAATGCTCCCTATATGTATTCCCTGGGAGATGTGGTGTACCCGTTCATACTCATCTTCGTAGTACTGAGCTTCTTTCCTGTAATCCCGACTGTCATTCTCCTTGCCAACGTAATGGCCGAACAGATAAAAACTTTCCTTGATGTTGTTTATATGTAACACAAACAAAGGAGGTTCCGACACATTCCCAGAATGCAGTTTATTTTCTTCTGTTTGTAATCGCGCTTTCTTAGAATCATCGTATCCACTGATGTGCGGTGAACCCGGTTTGATCCTAGTGTTTTGGGGTAAATCCTTAGTTACTGTTCTGTTGTCTGCTCCTTTCGCATAGTATCTGGTGTCGCTGTATTTGCGTTCCACTGTTTTCTGTCTTTGTGCTTCTTTCATTGTAATGTCCCGTGGACTTTTCATTGCTTCCCTAGTAATCATAGAAGGCTTTGTTATGCTAATAATGTTATTATTAATATTATAATTAAAATTATCATCATCATAATTATTATTATCATCACTATCACTACTACTAATATCACTACTATTAACACTAGTAATACTACTATTAGTACTACTACTGCTACTATTTTCAATAATAATAGTAGTATTGCTACTGTTAATAGAAATACCACTGTTACTATCAGTCGTACTACCACTACTACTATTACTAGTACTACTAATCGTAGTAACAATATCACTGATATCATTACTAATAAGACTAATACTACTATTGCTTTCGCTACTATCGTTATTAATATTATTATGACTACTACTACTGTTTTTATGACTGTTACTACTTGTATAAATATGACTACTACTACTACTACTATTGCTAATGTCTTTACTGTTAGTGTTTGTTTTACTGTGTTTATTTGTGTTTTTGTTATTGTTGTTATTAACTTTGTATTTTTGATGTGTGAGGTTTTGCTTTTTGCCCGTAGAGGGCGTTGTAGTTCTTGAAACTGCTAGGTTGTTTGCAGTCCCATCATTCTTAAAGGCACTGATAAGCGTCACGTGATCATTTGAGTTATGTAAATGGCGCCGTTCCGTGTGACGCTGCGTGGTGGCGGTCGTGTCACATGTGCAGTTCCCAGTTGTTGTTGACACTTTTGTGGAATCCTCTGGATTTGGAAATACTTTATGCAGAGCCATACTTTCTCTGAGCTTTGAAAATACTGATTCAAAACTTTTACCTTTAAAAGATTTGAACTCGTCTGGATATGAGGTTTTAAGGAAGTCTACAAACTTTGCAAGTTCAGCTTCTTCATTCTCAAATCGAACTGGAAAAAGAAAAAAAAAGAAACAGAAATAGAAAAAAATGTACGAAAAGATTAACAAGAAGATTTAAATTAGATAAATAGAATTAAGCACTTTATCAAGGATTGACACAATAAATTCCTTGTTTACTATCAAAATTCTTGGATCTTGTTTAAATATTGATCTGTTTCTCAAAAGCAAAGAAACGACCAGAGAAATGGCAAGACGTTTACTATTTCTCGATAAGCTCTGAATGAGGTTGGCGGCAATTTTCAGAACTCTTAGACATTAAATGTAAACAAATGTGAAAGAGGAAAGAAAACAACAATATTATTCACTTCTATAGAATTGCTTGCTTGAGTAGAATTATATTATCACAAGATTTCTGCTTCTTCTTCTTCTCCCTTTCTCTCTCTTAAGGAACTGTCTTACAATTAAAACTGTTTGCAATTGGTTTCTTTCAAATGTAAATGTAGTCGCTGCTTACAATTAAGTTCTATATTACATATCCTTTACACGCTATCGAATCTTCAAGAAGATAATTATACAATCTCAGAGAGAAAATGTCTAATCGATTTCTATTTTAATGAGTTTTATTAATGACTTAATGAGAGTTTTAAATAAATGATACTCCCAAGCGGATGTAAATATATGATACAGTTCATATTTACATAACTCCCACTTATGCAAATATGAAGTATTCCATAATTGTGCCCTTTGAGAGTGTGCCATTCCAGAGAGATATTTTGACGATAGAGAAAGAAATGCAGAGATATTTATAGTGAGAGACAGGGTCCCACAGTGAGTATTTATGAAAACGCCTCTGCTTCACTGTTATCGTTTAAAATCACAGTTTTACAAACAGTAAGAATTGAATTAGATACATCCAATAATAGTTTAACATTGTCTTCCAGTTGTAATATAAGAAGAATGAAATAAAATGCGATTTGAAAGAAGCATAAATATGTTGCATAAAATATACGATTCTCAGTCCGTCCGTTCGTCTCTCCGTCCGTCACATGCTATCTTCAGATCAGAATGATTTTCAAGTAATTTATTTGGAGAAACGAAATAAAAATAGTGAGTTTATTCAATTTATTTATTGAATTCATGTGCGCAGCGTAAGGAAAAATAAGGTTTGTGTTTGTTTTTGGTCAAAGTTTATTTTTTGTTTGCACGCTACCGAAAAAAAAAAACAAAAAAAAACAAACATGCCCATGAATATTTCATTCTCATATACAAAAATAGATTATGTGATGAAAGGCAAAAGATGAAGTTAGGGAGATAGGGAGAAGGAAGAGAACGATAATAAAAATAACAACAGATTTACTACAGCTTTCAACCAGTAGGAAAAAAGTTACTTAAGTTGTAAATGTAGTTTGATTTATTGAACACAGTTTCTAGTGTCTCTTGAAACCACTTACTTTTGAGGTGGATAGGTAAGCTATTTTACAAGAACCGTCTGTAAATTCAAAAGTCAATTCTTATCGTTTGTAAAGTAAATAAGATATTTATCTTTACTTAAATATTTGTAGATATACAAATATGAAATTTGAGAAACAAAAATTACGAAAACATTCCGTACCATGAATAAAATATAATTCAACGAGACTTAACAATTTAGCACTTTTTGTCCATAAGAAGTTTTGGCAAAGATATTTTACTGAAGCGTTGCATTAATATCAGGACAATTAATATAAATACTAATAGTTATCGCCAAGCTAACATGGCAGTCCAGAAAAATAGAACGAATGCTGCCGTTGATTAGCTCCACTGAATTTAGGTAAATAATCCTTCGAACAGTCGGTCAGCAGCGACGCCTGTTGGATTCGGCTACTCCACATTGATAAGAGGCGAGGACACCTGGAAACTAGTCTCTGGATGCCAGACCAGCAAGGGGAAGCTGCTGACCTCCCCTGTTCGAAGGTTATAATGGACACAGGTTTGTGTGTCACACAGCTAGCTAGAGACGATGGCCTCTTAGAGCTAATCAACGGCAGCATTCGTCCTATTTTTCTGGACTGCCATGTTAACTTGGCGATAACTATTAATACCCAGTACTGCTGCCGTAGTCTCCTTTAGAGAGAATTAGAAATAATGATATTTCTACAATTATTATAAAAATTTCCCCTTAACATCGTCAGCTCCGAATATTACTAACACACACATACACATAGTTACTCATGTGAAAGATTTTATATGGACAAATAACATATTAGAAATAGCATCCACATTTCTTTCAAATCAGCCAGAAAGACACATAAAATGATTAAAATAGAAATCTGACTAAGAATGATGCTTATAGAGAAGTCATGTAAATAAATGTAAATATTGTAGAATGTATATATTGAATTTGCAGAATATGAAATATCTTTAACATACATGTTTTCAGTCAAAAATATGTAAATACAATATATTAAACCTTTGCGGAATTGACAACGTAAATTTCAATAATCTATCCAATTATATGGCATCTAATATAAAATTTGTTTTTCTGGAAATGAAAATAGAAAGCTAAGAACTTTCTAATTCTTTCAAAGAGCTTTTGTATTTAAACAGAATGTATACCTTTATATTAAATATAGCATTTTAAATTAACCAAAAAGAAAAATTAGTTAAAAATTTTACCATCTCACCGTCAGCAAAGAGACGAGTAACGAACCAGTAAACATTAATGGTACTTTTCATTAACTTGGTATCTGCCCAGCTTATATATTTAACAGTTAGTTATTGTTTTTACTGTTTCATTGGGTGCAAATATCGAATACAGAACTAATTGTGTTGTTCTGTGTTCGATCCCGTGGTACATAAGTTTCAATAAGTTTTGTGCCATAGCCTGAGGTTTACCAATACCGTGTGAATTGAATTTGGTAGATGAAAATTCTACTGACATATGCTATGTATGTATATCTCTACATAAAGTAAACTTCTGTTCCCTCAGGTATTCTGGGCTTTTGTCACAGTGCATAGTCAGAAAGCAACTGTCACTCTCGCCAATTCGTAACTCAAATTAATTTCCCATTTAATTGGCTGAAAATTACAATTGTATTTCTATATCGAAAACAATATTTCGTTCCTTCATTCCTTTTTTTTCTATCAGGGCTGTTTTTCCTTTTCCTTTTACCCTGCGCACGTAAGCGAAAGCAGAATATTCTAATCACTCGTGTTTGTCTGTTTGTCTGTGTGTTTTAAAAATTACCGGAAAACGGCTGAACGGATTCTCACCAAATTTGGCAGAAATAGTCATTGGATCAGTGGTTCGAACTCATTAAATTTTAGTTTGACTGTCTTCAAAAATAGTGGACGGGTGAATCAAAATGTTTTTTCTTTGTTACACATGCATAAAAAAAATAAGCAGGGGAAATAACTCTTGATGTAATTTTGTTAAAATATGAATTCGTCTGAAAAAATATGTTTATTAAATTAAATTTTATTTTATCCTTGCGTGCGCGCAGGGTTGGTATCGCCCCCCGCCCCGATGCCTTTTTTTTTCATTTTTTTGTTGTTAGTCATTCCCGTTTTTACCTTCTGAAAATTACGAATCTATTATTTCTTCCTGTCGCTTACATCATTAATTTTTCTTTCGTTTTTTTCTTTCCATCAATATCTCAAACTTGTGTTTCAAATCCGTTTTAAATAGTATTCAGCTTTTCGGTTACATTTTCACGGTGATTACATTAAACGGTTGGCAACCCAGTGAAATATACTTTCTGCACACTAAACTCTACACGTTTGGTAACTTTCTCCCTCATACCAAACTCTGTCACTTCTCGCAGTGGTCATCCAGCATGCAAGAAATACGACCTACATGACTATATTCTCAACCAGCCGTCAATTACTGCTGCCATCCGAAATAGCGCTACTTCACCAAACAAATTACACCCACTATACTTACAATCACACTACTCACACTAAATATCTTCAGTATTTGATTCCAAGTTTCGCATTTTAAGCTCTTCCATGGTTTGCTTCGATATAACATTTTTGCTTGTAATATTTAATCCCCCTTCGTCAGCAGTTAGAAATAGTAGCCCCATAATCAAGAAATACATGTCAATAGTTTTAACATCCATTTGATTAAAGGATTTTACTTCAGTCTGTTTTGAAAGAAAAAAAAAACTTTTGTTAAATTATTTCTATTTATGAAATAAATTTGTCATAAAACGTTTACTTTTCTTCGGTCGCTATTATAACATAAATAATTCATTTGTTGATAAGATATTATATTTTTCAACTACATTTTCTCTGAAACCTTCAGTATAATATTGCTAGAGATTACTTCACCATAAGAAACACTTCCCAATGAATCACCGATATAGAAAATTGTTTAGCAGAAATAGTTTTAAATTGAGTTGCAACTGTGACCACCTTCCTCCTTAGCATGAAAACATCTTCACCTTATAAAATGTAAACCAAACAGATTAACTGAGACTAATTGCACAAGCAGAAACATAATCTGTGTCCCCTTTAATTAGTCACGTAATGAAGTTAATTGTTGTTTAATTTAATTTTATACACGTCGTTTATGATTATCAGAAATTCAGATATAACCAGACAAAAATAATGCTTGGTTGAGAAGGACGGTATCTCTTACGTGTAAGAATAATAAAATACACAAGAGTAGAACATTTCTTTTTATTCGACAAATTATAAGGAAGTCGGTAGAGAATGCACACATATTTTCTGTTGTACAACACAAGTAAATCCAAAAGCAACCTGATAATGCTGATACAGATGATTACTAGACTACCTATAAATAAATATTCAGCGACATGTCGGTGTGTCTAGCTGTGAAATTAACCACAACAAGAGCCATTTCGGCTGCTTAGAATGGACATCAGCCAGTTTCATTTTTACTTATATCATCAAGATCCGCTTACCTCCACCCCACTTCTCTGGACATTAAAATAATTGTAACTTAAAGCTACTTATTAAAGTGTAAATTAGTATGCGGTGTCTAGACAAAACTCATTTGCATATTGGTAGCTGGGTTTTTGTTTTTCACTAAATTCCTAACGTATTAACACAGTGTGCGTTGTTACTACGTGTGTGTATGTATGTGTCCATACATACACGTATACCTTCAGTTACATGCATGCATGCATGCATACACACATACAGGTTAGAAACCGGTTCTTTCTTTATCGGCAAGAAATCTTGAAATAAACTGAATAAGGACGCAGGAGTGGCTGTGTGGTAAGTAGCTTATTTACCAACCACATGGTTCCGGGTTCAGTCCCACTGCGTGGCACCTTGGGCAAGTGTCTTCTACTAAAGCCTCGGCTCGACCAAAGCCTTGTGAGAGGATTTGGTAGATGGAAACTGAAAGAATCCCATCATATATATGTATATATATATATATATGTGTATGTGTGTGAATATGTTTGTGTGTCTGTGTTTGTCCCCCCAACATCGCTTGACAACCGATGCTGGTGTGTTTACGTCGCCGTAACTTAGCGGTTCGGCAAAAAGAGACCGATAGAATAAGTACTAGGCTTACAAAGAATAAGTCCTGGGGTCGATTTGCTCGACTAAAGCCGGTGCTCCAGCATGGCCACAGTCAAATGACTGAAACAAGTAAAAGAGTAAAAGAGAATGACATACATCTGTGTGTGTGTGTACATATGTATGTATGCATAGACGTGAATCCCGATGAATTGTCAGGTAACAATGAATCAGGTGAATTTGAATCTCATTACAAGCTATTGAAAAGCCTTCCATGTGTCTTAATTTCACAGTGATATTCGTAACACATAGCAACGAGGAATCAAAGAATAAACGTTTCCTTGTCTTCTCTATTTTTGTTCTGTGCAGTTCCACATCTCGGTCTGACGTGTATCAGTTCAAATTCTTCAGTAGAATATCGATAAGGTTGCAATAAGAGTTTGCTGTCTGAAAGGGGTACTTTCAGTGGGACCATCTTGAATGGGACCTTCTCAAAAAAATAATGCAGCCGATTCAATAGAAACATATCCTTATTACTTGAAGGGTACCTTATTTGTCAACCCTGTAAAGGTGAAAGGCAACGTTGACCTTCAACTCAGAGAATATAGCCCCTGAACAAATAATGTATGACTTTCTACACGGCACTCCACCAATCTGTGGAGGCACATGGCCTAGTGGTTAGAGCAGCGGACTCGCGGTCGAGGGATTGCGGGTTCAAATCTCAGACCGGGCGATGTGTGTGTTTATGAGCGAAACACATAAGCTCCACGCGGCTCCGGCAGAAGGTAATGGCGAACTTCTGCTGACTCTTTCTGGATTTCACACACCGCCCTTCACATATGATATGTGTATAAATATGTATGTATGTATGTATGTATGTATGTGTGGGGGCGCAATGGCCCAGTGGTTAGGGCAGCGGACTCGCGGTCATAGGATCGTGGTTTCGATTCCCAGACCGGGCGTTGTGAGTGTTTATTGAGCGAAAACACCTAAAAGCTCCACGAGGCTCCGGCAGGGGATGGTGGTGATCCCTGCTGTACTCTTTCACCACAACTTTCTCTCACTCTTACTTCCTGTTTCTGTTGTACCTGTATTTCAAAGGGCCGGCCTTGTCACTCTCTGTGTCACGCTGAATATCCCCGAGAACTACGTTAAGGGTGCACGTGTCTGTGGAGTGCTCAGCCACTTACACGTTAATTTCATGAGCAGGCTGTTCCGTTGATTCGGATCAACCGGAACCCTCATCGTCGTAACCGACGGAGTGCTTAAGAAAGAAGAATGGTATTAACTACTCTCTTGTGTTTTAATTTTTCTATATTATCTTGTTACAGGCGGCGAGCTGGCAGAATCGTTAGCGCGCCGGGCGAAATGCTTTGCAGTATTTCGTCTGTCTTTACGTTCTGAGTTCAAATTCCGCCAAGGTCGACTTTGCCTTTCATCCTTTCGGGGTCGATAAATTAAATACCAGTTGCATACAGGGGGCGATCGAATCGACCAGCCCCCCCTCCCCCAAAATTTCAGGCCTTGTGCCTAGAGTAGAAAAGAATATTATCTTGTTACTGACTATCTTATGGTTTTCCACTACCAATTTTTCACATTCCGGTATAACTATTTACTGGTTGTGACGTATATTTGCCATTTGAATATGGCTAACCCTTAAGGGTCGACGCTACTGTAGCTTGTAGCCCCAGGAGGACAGGGGTTAGCCATATTTAAATGGCAAATATACGTCACGATGTGTTGCAGCTACTGTTTATAACTCGCTCAAAGATTTATTATCATTTACTGGTTCCTTTAAAAATATTAATATTTAATTTTTTTCTGTTCTTAATACTTACTATTTTTGATATAATCCTGTTCTATATTAATACTGCATTACGATATTTTGATTAGGATTTCATTTGCTGTTTTATTCTGTTTAATGAGAAATTAATCAGTTTCTTTAATTACACGTCTTCATCTCTTCCTATTTTAGTCTCTCTTCCTATTTTTCACGATCCGCTTCTTGTATTTGTTCTATCTACCTTTCTCTTTCATGTTTTCTTACTCATTTTTTTCCCTCATCATCTGAATTCCTTTGATGTTACTCTTGACATACCCATCCCGTTTAACTAATGATCCTGTGTGATGTCATTGTGCTAATTCAAATACCATCCTCTGTGCTCAGACAGCCATCTTACATTATATATCCTTCATTTCGCCTTACTAAACCTGGCATTACTTTCGGTTTGTCAAGTAGTATACAAGATTGTCAGTTCTTTTTGATCAATTTACTCTGCACTTTTCTACAAGTATGTCAAAATGATTAATTTCTCGCAACAACACTTTGAGCCGCTCCCATTGTTGTATTTATAAAGGCATTAATCTTAGTGCAAGCATGTTGCATCGTTTTCAGTGTGATGATGAGATGACAGAATTGGCTTACATTTAATATCACATGGAAATTAAAGCAGCGAGCTAGCAGAATTGTTACCGCGCCTGAAAAATGCTTAAAGGTATTTCTTCCGACTTAACGTCCTGAGTTCAAATTCCGCCTTGGTCGATTTTGCTTTTCATCATTTCAATAAAATAAGTACCAGTTAAACTCTGGAATCGATGAAATCGATTTAACCCCGTCCCCAAAATTGTTGCCCTTGTGGCAAATTTGAAACCAATATCACATGAAATTATATTATCATTGAGGCGCAGGAGTGGCTGTGTGGTAAATAGCTTGCTTACCAACCACATGGTTCCAGGTTCAGTCCCATTGCGTGGCACCTTGGACAAGTGTCTTCTACTATAGCCTCGGGCCGACCAAAGCCTTGTGAGTGGATTTGGTAGACGGAAACTGAAAGAAGCCCGTCGTATATATGTATATGTGTGTGTGTGTGTGTGTGAGTTTGTATGTCTGTGTTTGTCCCCCCCAACATCGCTTGACAGCCGATGCTGATGTGTTTATGTCCCCGTAACTTAGCGGTTCGGCAAAAGAGACCGATAGAATAAGTACTGGGCTTACAAGGAATAAGTCCCGGGGGTCGAGTTGCTCGATTAAAGGCGGTGCTCCAGCATGGCCGCAGTCAAATGACTGAAACAAGTAAAATAGTAAAAGAATATATTGAGTTCTACATCCAAAATGATTTATCCAACACATCTATTGGGGGCGATCCTTGCCGGACAATAGATGTAATACCAATAGCTTCATTCTTTTATTAACTTTACACACAAACACACAAACACAAACACACACACACACACACACACACACACACACACACACACACATACACAAGCATATATACACTGATATAGACATGCGTTTTTTTTTTTGTATATCATGCATGATATACACATAAATATGTACATACACAAATATATATGTATATATCTAAATTCGTGTGTGCACATATATACGAGGGGTGTACAGAAAGTTTTGTGTGTCTGTGTTTGTCTCCCACCATCGCTTGACAACCGATGTTGGGTGCGTTTACGTCCCCGTAACTTAGCGGATCGGCAAAAAAGAGACCGATAGAATAAGTGCCAGGCTTACAAGGAATAAGTCCTGGGTTCGATTTGTTCGAAGAAGGGCGTTGCTCCAGCATGGCCGCAGTCAAATGACTAAAACAAATAAATGAATATATATATATATATATATGTGTGTGTGTGTGTGTGTGTGTGTGGAGGCGCAATGGCCCAGTAGTTAGGGCAGCGGACTCGCGGTTTCGATTCCCAGACCGGGCGTTGTGAGTGTTTATTGAGCGAAAACACCTAAAGCTCCCCGATGCTCCTGCCGGGGGAGGGGCGATCCCTGCTGTACTCTTTCGCCCCAACTTTCTCTCACTCTTTCTTCTGTTGGCCTGCTCGCTTAGCCAGCGGGGTGGCGTCATTCGAAGGCTAAAACAATGCGAAGCACATTGTGACCAGCGATGTGTAGCAACATCTGATAGTCTGGTCGGTCACGTGATCATGTGATATATATACCTATATATATATATATAGGTATCAATGGGCTTCTTTCAGTTTCCGTCTACCAAGTCCGCCTACGAGGCTTCTGTCAGCCTGAAGCTATTGTAGAAGAGACTTACCCAAGTTGCTGCATGTGGGACCGAACCTCAAACCATGTGGTTGCGAAGCAAACATCTTACCCCACAGCCCCCTACAACTCAACCACACCATATAAACATATCACTGTGATATGCATGTATTTGACTTATGAAAGCTGTCAACGCATGTGTGATAGTCCGTGATTACCTACGTAGCTTGCTAACCAACCACATGGTTCCGGGTTCAGTCCCACTGCGTGGCATCTTGGGCAAGTGTCTTCTGCTATAGCCCCGAGCCGACCAATGCCTTGTGAGTGGATTTGGCAGACGGAAACTGAAAGAAGCCTGTCGTATATTTGTATATATATATGTGTGTGTGTATGTGTGTGTGTTTGTCCCCCTAGCATTGCTTGACAACCAATGCTAGTGTGTTTACGTCCCCGTCACTTAGCGGTTCGGCAAAAGAGACCGATAGAATAAGTACTGGGCTTACAAAGAATAA
>NC_043021.1:8717899-8732899 GCF_006345805.1 Octopus sinensis
TATATATATAATATATATATACACACATACACTCACATGTGTATATATGCGTGTATCTATATAAAGGCACATCAACGCGCGTGTACACAGACACATATATAGGTGCATGTATGTATGTGTGTGTGTGTGTGTGTGTGTGTGTGTGTGTGTACACATCTATGCACACATATACCGTGAGAAAGAGAGAAAGAAAACAGAGAAATACAGAGCGGGGGTGGTGAAGAAGGAGAGAGAGAGAGTGAGAGAAGGAGGAACAGTGTGTGTAGGAGATAAATTGATGGCTATAAATAGGCTCAGAGAAAAACAAAGATATTGCAACATATAGATATATCTAATATATATATATGCGTGTAAAATATACCAGAAAATTGTATACGCACACACACAGATATATATACCTGCATACACACGTGGAGATACATACAAATTTAAATATATACATTCATATATATACATACACAAGTGCATAGGTATACACATATATCCGGTTGCGCTTTTGTGTTCTGCCCCTTTCTCAAATTAAATGTCGGAAATCTCGTGTATATATTTGTTGAAAAGGTTTATTGACTTGAAGATCGTGTTAAATGTAGATATAACACAATTTATATATGTTAACAATGAGCACTGATCGATAGATTGGGGTGCCAGGAAAACACAATGGACTTTTGTGATCATTGACAGATAGGCTTAGAAATTTTTAAGGAATCCTTGAAGGGTAGTATTATACTACGAAGAATATGAGAGAGAGAGAGAGAGAGAGAGGGGGGGAGGAATTGAGTGAGGGGGAGAGAGAGAGATGGGGGAATGTTGTATTTTTAAAAATTTATTTAAAACATCACTTTACATTTAGTTTATACTAATTTTTGTGAGTGACTGCATTCTCTATCAATCAATCGAATCGATCTCGATCGATCGATCAATCAATCAATTTATTTATCTATCTATCTACTTATTATTCCTTTACAAGAAGTGGCCGACACTTCGAAGTTGCTGTCAACAACATTCTTATATAAGAATAATGGATTTATACTCTACAAAAGCACGGGGTAACCCATCAGGTTAATGATGCAAAATTGATTTTTTTTTTATTATAAGTAAACATAAAAACAAACATTAATATCTTTCTATCTATCTGTCTGTCTGTTTGTCTGTTTGCTCGTCTATCTCACTCTCATTATACATACATACATACATACATACACACACATATATACATAATGTTGGTGTGTGTGTGTGTGTGCATATATATATATATATATATACATATATATATACATATATAGCAAATATGAAAATGGAGAACAAATATGTGTTTCATCAACTTTTAGACATAAAATTATGGGATCTTTTCGCTTTGACCGGCAGTTTTTTAAAATAATTTCCTCGTAACTAAACACATTTAAACTTCGTATACTGGTAGAATGTGTTTATAAAACATTATTTTCTCTTGGCTTTATTGAGAAAATTCTATGGTTTGTAAGATATTTGTTGGTTTTTTTCTTCAATTTCTGCAAGTTCAACCAATCAATGACGTCTATTGAGGTAAAAAAAACATTCTGTACTGTATGAATATGTCCCTCGTTTAAGAAACAGACTGGGTTTATTTCTGAAGATACCCTACCCCACCCCTAACCCACCCTAACCAGCCCTAACTAACCCTAACCCTAAAGCAGATTGAAATGCAATAGATCGATACTAGGGTCATAATTATGGGGGACAATTTCATATGACACCGTTAGAAAAAACTGCCGTTCAAACCGAAAATATCCAAATTATGTTAACTTATTTATTTATTTACTAAACTGATAATTACAATAATATACATACATATAACATATTATTCTTTACATATAAGATATAAGATATAGTAACATACATATATGCATACATACATGGATGGAAGCACTCCGTCGGTTACGACGATGAGGGTTCCGGTTGATCCGAATCAACGGAACAGCCTGCTCGTGAAATTAACGTGTATGTGGCTGAGCACTCCACAGACACGTGCACCCTTAACGTAGTTCTCGGGGATATTCAGCGTGACACAGTGAGTGACAAGGCCGGCCCCTTGAAATACAGGTACAACAGAAACAGGAAGTAAGAGTGAGAGAAAGTTGTGGTGAAAGAGTACAGCAGGGATCACCACCATCCCCTGCCGGAGCCTCGTGGAGCTTTTAGGTGTTTTCGCTCAATAAACACTCACAACGCCCGGTCTGGGAATCGAAACCGTGATCCTATGACCGCGAGTCCGCTGCCCTAACCACTGGGCCATTGCGCCTCTACACACATACATACATACATACATACATACATACATACATACATACATACATACATACAGGCCTACATATCCTGTACCTGTTTTCCGTCAGCAAACTATAAGCTGTTCACTATCCTCGTGCATGGAGTATACGTAGATATTCCATGACAATAGGATGAACTCGTGGAATGTAGTTGAGCACTACTCGCTTTCGGTTTGCAGATAGGAGAGTTCCATTAGAAAGGGATTACTATGTATGTATATCTCTTTTCTTTTCTCTTTTACTTGTTTCAGTCATTTGACTGCTGCCATGCTGGAGCAACGCCTTTAGTCGAGCTAATCGACACCAGGACTTATTCCATGAAAGCCTAGTACTTATTCTATCGGTCTCTTTTGCCGAACCACTAAGTTACAGGGACCTAAACAACCAAGCATCGGTCGTCAAGCGATGCTGGGGGGACAAACACAGACACACACACACACACACACACACACACACACACACACACACACATATATATATATATATATGATGAGCTTCTTTCAGTTTCCGTCTACCAAATACACTCACAAGGCCGTGGTCGGCCCGAGGCTATAGTAGAAGACACTTGCCCAAGGTGCCATGCAGTGGGACTGAACTCGGAACCATGTTATTGGGAAGCAAGCTTTTTGCCACACAACCCTATATATAGGGTGAACGTGCATTGCTCAGTAGTTAGAGCGTCGGGCTTACAATCATGATGTAGTGAATTCAACTCCCGACCAGGCTCTGTATTGTGTTCTTAAGCAAGATACTTCATTTCACGTTGCTCCCGTTCACTCAGCTGTAGAAATGAGCTGCGACGTCACTAGTGCCAAGCTGTATTGGTCCTTGCCTTTCCCTTGGATAACATCGGTGGCATGAAGATGGGAGATTGGTATGCATGGACTTCCACAAAAATTGCTGGCCTTCCTCAAAGACAACCTTGCCCAGACTTGTGCCTCGGAGGAGAACTTTGTAGGTGCAATCCCATGGCCATCGATGACCGAAGGTGTCGGGGTCTTTACACTTCACCATATATATATATATATATATATATATATATATATCTTTTACTCTTTTACTTGTTTCAGCCATCCGTGTGTGTGTCTGTGTGTGTGTGTGTGTGTGTGTATAGTGATAATTTACAAAAGACGAAGACGGGTGTGTAAACAACAAACAGATGTTTTAGTTTAACGCTCGGGAAATGCGAAAGTCTTTTACGTTTCGAACCTACGCTCTTCGACAGAAAGGAACACAGAAAGAAGCATGGAGAGAAAATAGAAAAAATGTTTAGTGGCTAGCGATCCATCATACATATATGTATGTATATATATATATATATATATATATATATATATATATATATATATATATATATATATATATATATATATATATATATACATCATATGTATATGCACATACGTAAATTGATGTATACATAAATTTCTGAAATCTGGTCATGTTTTATGCTATAAATGATTGGAAGAATTTTTATCTTGAATAACTAACCAAAGTTCCAACTCTAACAAACGAATGCTACATAAATGAACCACGCAACATCAAACAGGGTTTGCTATATCCTCTCATTGTTGAATTGTGATGTTGAAGAGTATTCCTAAATCCATTATCATATTTATTACTCATTACCATCGAAACTAATGGAATTAATAAATTCTTTCCCTTCAGCTGAGTAAACTCTTAGAATGATTTGCTATAGATATTCTCCAGGAATCAATAGTTCTTGCGCAAGGTAAGCGAAGTCATGTCTTAATTTCAAGAACATAAATCTCGCTTTTAACGTCTCTAAACGGTGTTGAGCAAATAGTTCTCACAGAGACAAAACTGTTCCATAAACGATGATCTTTTTTTGCAAATAAAGTTAATGACAAGCTGTTTCTCGTTTAGTGAGACAATAAACCATTTGATAGAACCGAGAATTGCCGAAGCTATTAAGGTTAGAGTAATCTTTGCTTATAATATCTCGTCACCAATTACTTTTTATCGGTCATTAGTGGGGTACCACATTAGTAATTGATTTTTGTTTTTTGTCCTGCTGGCAAAGATCTGCTTACAAGTAATATAACCCTTTTAAAATGTTGTTCATTATGTCCCCTATAGAGTTAAAGATCAATTTGTTAATAGTTAAAATGTTGCTTTTCTTCGTCTACTCAATGGGATATAGATATATATTTGGTGGAAAAATACCTTGATACAGTATACTGAATTAACAAGTCAAGAACTATTATTGAAATTATTTCAATTGTTGGAAGAATAATGCACACAACAAACGCTTTGAAGTAGCTTAACTATGGAGCAACCACGAAGACAAAATATATTATATCATTCTGCTACAGCACAACTCGGTCATTTTTTAACATATGCTGCGATACGTCGTTATTTTCATTAAAAAAAGAAAGTGTTTGATTGATCTTGAACACACATACACTACATCCCAGTGAACGAAGTACAGTAGCTAAGCCTCTGAGATGAGGATAGTAACAATATAACATCTTGGGCATATATAATTTTCTACGGCCTCGGTCGAAAGTAACTGCACAGAAGACCGTCGGACGGATTGTATCTGTAATTCAAAGGATATAACCTTGTATCTATCACACACACACACACACACACACACACACACACACACACACACACACACACACTATGTGACGCCGATTTAGCCTGAGAATTACAAGGGTATACTTATTTGTGAAATGTTCCACCAGTTACCCCTTACTAAAGGTTTAAGGAGCAAGCAATCGCACAACTGAATCCTCCACAATTATAAGGACTACGGAGATTAATACATCTACATTATACACCATATTTGATTTAGACATGTCCGACGCATGTTTCTGCTACATGGACATCAAGCAATTACATTTTCATTCATTTACATTCGTCTGGTTATTAGTCTTTACAACTTTATTCAAGGCTCAGCCATCACGTAGTCTGAAGCGTGCTAAGAATATCTAGGTTTTTCTAGCATTGTATTTGGTAGATGACTATAGGTTTAGAGTGTAAGGAATGTGAATGGAAGATTTGGAAACCTGATACAACCATAAAAACCGCTACCGTGTTGACCCTATATTGACCCTAGGTTTAGATTTCAAATGAAGATTGCTAGACCTTAAATTAGGTTAGTGTATATTTTTTAGCCACAATCCTTAGGTGGATTAGAGATTAATAATAATAAGTTTCAGAGATATTGCGTACAGTTACTGGTTACTAATTCAGATATAATTTAGGTATGCAAGACATGTAGAACTTACTTGCGAGACCACCTGAATCTATATTTGTATAAATCAAGTTTTAATTTGCATGGAAGAATTTTTATATATGTAGTTTTACGTATGGAAAATACTAATTACTACTTGATATAGGCAAAATAGATATTACACTAATATTTACCATGTAAACATAAGCACCTCCTATTTACGTAGTGCTTATTTAACTGAAAATATATTTTATTTGCTGTCGGCGAAACCTCTGTCTCTTACCTCCCTTTCAGGCGTTCATTATCAAATGCGCTCTTTGTTTTCTAAACACAATAGGATGCTATTTGAGAGACATTGATGTTGTTTTCTCGCAGGATGATCACGTGATACTCCATCTCAAAGTTAGACATTATGATGTGTTTCTGCTATTTTTATTCTTGTAATTTATTTCTACTAGCAGGATAGGCTATGATACTTAAGTAGAACAGTGCGATGTCCTATCATGGTTCGCTGTCTGCGATGAAGAATGACTGCGTGAATCAAATTAGAAAACCAATCTCTTTATGCCCATCTCTGTCTCTCATCCTCTCACCTCTTTCTCTCCCTATCTCTCTCTGTCTCTCTCTGTCTCTCTCTCTCTCTCTCTTTCTCCCTCATACTGATGCCTACAATGACTCGCTTTTGTTTTTGAACGATATTTCCACCACAAAGTATATAATAAGATGGCCAAGATGCCGAAAGCAACTTAAATGAAATGTTACGGTGCAAATATGAAAAACCAACTCTTTTAGAAAATGATGATAAAAAATTTCTTCATAGCCTGAGTTTACAGATGAAACAATCAGCTTTTAGCGAAAGACTGACATTATTTTATATGACAGACAACAGCTTCAATAAACTACATTATGGCTTAGTCACGAAGGATGGGTAGTATCCACGGCCTTCTAACTTTCTCATCATCATCATTGTTCGACCGTGGTCGAGACAATGGAATTTACCATGCTACGCCAGACTTCACGGTCCATCATGGCATTATGGAGGTCCTTTTGCTTGATGCCTGTATCCCTGGAGATTACATCTAACTTTCTAGGTGCCCCTCAAACTTTTGAAATGTCAGTTTTCTTTAAGGAAAACGACAAAAATGGAAGCAGTGAGGGAGATCTGAGCAAGCTTACGATCGACTCAGTATTATATAATACGAATGTTATAATGACTTGTCCAAGTGAAAAGTGATTCTATAATAGGAATGCGTGTAATGTTTAAGTTGTAATCGACACAAAGACATGGGCAGGTTACCATGTACTATGAAGTGACATAGGCGCAGGAGTGGCTGTGTGGTAAGTAGCTTGCTAACCAACCACATGGTTCCGGGTTCAGTCCCACTGCGTGGCATCTTGGGCAAGTGTCTTCTGCTATAGCCCCGGGCCGACCAATGCCTTGTGAGTGGATTTGGTAGACGGAAACTGAAAGAAGCCTGTCGCATATATGTATATATATATATATATATATATATATAATATATATATATATATATATATATATATAATGTGTGTGGTGTGTGTGTGTGTGTGTGTATTGCTTGACAACCGATGCTGGTATGCTTACGTCCCCGTCACTTAGCGGTTCGGCAAAAGAGACCGATAGAATAAGTACTGGGCTTACAAAGAATAAGTCCCGGGGTCGATTTGCTCGATTAAAGGCGGTGCTCCAGCATGGCCGCAGTCAAATGACTGAAACAAGTAAAAGAGTAAAAGAGAGTTTCTTCATCATACCTCTGCAATCCATTCGCTGATCCAATTCCATTGTATCTCTGAAGTGCAGTGGAATGGACACGTTATCCTTTAATAAAAATAATGCAGTATTCCAGAACTTACTAATAATTCAAGCTATGAAGTTTCTGTTCTATGAAGGTTCTGTTTTTTTTAATAGATTACCAATCTTGAACATGTCTTTCTTGAAGAACACACACTTTGTGACGTGATAGAGAGAGAAAGAGAGAGAGAGAGAGAGAGAGAGAAAGAAAAAAAGAAAGAAAGAAAGAAGGAAGGAAAGAAGGAATGAATGAAGGAAGGAAGAAAGGAAGGAATGAAGGAAGGAAGAAAGACAGAAAGGAAGAAAGAAAGGAAGGAAGGGAGAAAGGAAGAAAGGAAGGGAGGAAGAAAGGAAGAAAGAAAGAAAGAAAAGAAGAAAGAAAGAAAGGAAGAAAGGAAGGAAGAAAGAAGGAAGAAAGAGAAAGAAAGAAAGAAAGAAAGGAAGGAAAAAAGAAAAGAAGACAGGAAGAAAGAAAGGAAGGAAGAAAGAAAGGAAGAAAGAAAGGAGGGAAGAAAGAAAGAAAGGAAGGAAAGAAGGAAAGAAAGGAAGAAAAAGATGTTTTAATAAATCGTAGATACATAAGTAATAGATTTTAAAAAAAACAAAAAAAAACAAAAAAAAAACAAAAAAACCCCAAAACGATAGAAGACACGTTAATCTACTTACAACGTATTGCCTGTAAATCGACCATCAATTCGGCCAGGACACAAATACATTCCACAACAACTAAAGCGCAGACCAGGATCAAAACAGGCCGACTGTGAAGAGACTTTAGCGTTTTCGATCTGCAACTGTAAAAATAAAAATAAAAATAAAAATAAAAATAAAAATAAAAAAGAAACGGTGAACAACAACAAAGGACTATTTGTGAGTTATCACTGGGCTGGGTATTTTTTTAATAGAATTGGCTTGAGTCGGTTTTGATTGTCGTAAAAAAAACCCAATGTAACTGATACGATCAGATTTATTTATTTTTTTTAAATATTATTATTATTATTATTATTAAATATTACAATCGATATTACGAGTTAATTTTTTTTTTGTTTTTTTCATCTTTTATGAAAAATATTTCATTCATTTAATTATGTAGAGAGGATTTCTACTACTACTACTACTACTACTACTACTACTAATGATAATAATAATTATAATTTATTTCTTTACTACCCACAAGGGGCTAAACACAGAGGGGACAAACAAGGACAGACAAAAGGATTAAGTCGATTATATCGACCCCAGGGCGTAACTGGTACTTAATTTATCGACCCCGAGAGGATGAAAGGCAAAGTCGACCTCGGTGGAATTTGAACTCGGAACGTAACGACAGACGAAATACCGCTACGCATTTCGCCCGGCGTGCTAACGTTTCTGCCAGCTCGCCAATAATAATAATAATAATAATAATAATAATGCTACTACTACTACTACTACTACTACTACTACTACTACTACTACTACTACTACTACCACTGCTAATGATAATAATAATAATAATAATAATGATAATAATAATACAGTAATACAGTAACCATCAGAGCATCACAACAAATCACAGCACATACCCAAGGCACATAGAGCTGCGCTCGGTAGTGAAGTGAAAGCACGTTATAAAAATAAAACTACTGAATGATGATGATAATAATAATAATAATAATAATAATAATAATAATAATAAGGGAGAGGAGAAGGATTTCTTTTATTTGGCTTCAAGGGTTTATATTGTGGGCAATATAAGTGGCAGAAATACAACACACAAAAAGCGGGGTTACATCGATCAAAAAAGAAATCAACAACAATAAAGACATATAAAAATATAAACAAAAATTTCAGCGAGAAAAATATTCCTCAACAACGTAACACAACGTAACACAAGGTTAACTTCAAACGAAAAGGGTCCCTTCCCCCACATTACTCTGTCGACTGAACGGCATCAAAGGTGACCTCTCTCAGTTTCTTTATACTTAGAAAAAGCATACCCAAGAGAGGTCCGTTAAGATTCAGCAGCCTTGTCCTTCGAAGCCTTCTCTCTATAAACACAAGAGAATCCATTGATTCTCTCTTTTATCCTCATTTCTCTCCTCAAAGTGCTACTCGGAGTAGTTGGTTAGAGCTTGACACAGTAGGAAAATGTCTGTCGTCAAAGCTTTCTGATGAATCCAACACAATAAAAAAAAAACTCTTTTGCCACAGTCATCCAGCAGAGAAAAAAGGTTCCTTGTTTGCAAAGACTCGATGAACAGCTGGATTTGTCCTGCACAAGACAGCAACTGTTCGACACAAAACACAAACCCAGAATTCCCCAATGCATGGACATTGAACGATAACGTTTCGTTCCACCGGACGCATCTGAACAGGTTTGACTGTTGGCGCTTCTATGCCTGTATACCTTGTCTCGAGCAGGTACTGCCTCCTACAGTATTGCCATGCCAAGGAATTTTGAAAGTCGTTTATAGTCCCCCAAACTGGAAGCCTTTTAGAAGAGGCTTACCAGACCATTTTCTTTGGCGCTGTGTCAATCTTGAGCAACATCTGGTTGTTTGCAATAGATGGATTTCTTGATCAATAATAATAATAATAATTTCTTTTATTTGTCACCAGAGTTAAAGATGATGGGGACAACACAAAAACAAACATAAAGTGTGGCAGTGTTTACATATAATTAAATGATAGAAAAACACGAAAATATGCAAGTAATAAAACAAAAGTTGCTGTGTGTTGTATACAACAGTAAAAGGAGAAAAAAGGGGGAAAAAAGGACGATAGTGATATGGTCTCGTGATATAGGAGGACTTCTAGGGTTAAACGAGGAATTCCACCATCCAAGATCTCCCTGAATACCAAAGCAAGTACTCTCTCCAATTCTTATTCTCCAAATCACAGATCTACACTTAGAGCAGTGCCATCCACTTTTTAAATAAATTCACTCGAGAACACCGTTTCCTCTCTACACTCACTTTTCTACCAGAGTGGAATGCCTCTGTCCTCATTCCTTGCAACCTCGTCCACCAGACAACCTTTTACGCAATCGCCACCAGCGAAAGGAAAACTGCCTTACTTGCCCTATTAAAAGAAGGCAGCAGAGCAAATATCAGCTGATAGACGGATTCGTTCCACACATTGTCAACTCTACAAGTCAGTTATGTGCGGATATTGAACGTTGTTCTGTGCGCACTTCGGACAAACCAATCTGACAGCACGTCCATGTCTGTAGAGTTTATCTTGAACCTGTAGTGCGCCTCGGTACCACTGCCAGGCCAAAGACGCCTGGAAATTAGCCCTGGTTGTCCCCAACCGGAAAGTCCTGCAGAACAGTCTAGCCAGTTTGTTTTCGTCGACGCCCAGATTCTCCCTAAGAACGTCGTCATATTTTCTTTTCACTAATCCTCTATATGTGGAGGCGCGTGGCTTAGTGGCTAGGGTGTCAGCATCATCATCGTAAGATTGTAGTTTCGATTCCTGGACCGGGCGATGCGTTGTGTTCTTGAGCAAAACACTTCATTTCACGTTACCCCAGTCCACTCAGCTGGCAAAATGAGTAACGCTGCGATGGACTGGCGTCCCGTCCAGCTGGGGAACACATACGACATTGAAACCGGGAGCCGAGCCCATGAGCCTGGCTAGGCTTTCAAAGAGCGCATTCATTTATTTTTATCCTCTATATATTGCGAGATGGAACGTCCACTGATCCCATTGTCCGACTGGTACAAATCTGTCAGCGCCTGACGACACTTGAGGTACTAGGCATCCAGTCTCGGTCTCCCTTCACGCAAGACAGCAGCTCCATCAAAGACACGAGCTGTAGTCCTGGGTGAACGGGGTTCGTACACATTCACCGTCTAGGAATTGTTGCAGGTGCCGTAACCTGAACGCGTGTCTGCGCATCAGAAGTCACCATGCAGTGGGTACTGGTAACAGACTGACCGCCTCACAACTGGAACATGTCTCTTCCACCTGAAAATAAATAAGTGATGTTACAAGCTGATCAAGAGATAATCGAAGCAGGGCACGGCAGCCATAAATAACGATGAGGGTGATGTAGGCATTCGCCACTTCTGCCCGATCTTTTAGGGACAGCTTTCTCTGTGCCCATTTCTGGGTAAGACTGGTCACCATGTTCGTCAATTCGGCCCAGTTCTTATCGACCTGGAGTTCGCCACCAAACCAGACTCCAAGCAGTTCAAATGGTCCATCAGCTCAGTTGACAACGACGCTTGCTCACGACATCGACTTGCCTCTCCACGTGTCCAGCTACAAGCCTACCGACTTGCCGACGTAGATTCTGGCACCTGCAACAAACTCTTATTCCTTTAGAATGGTACCGACTGTCTCCATCCCCCAGACACCATGACTGTGACGTCGCCCGTGTACGCCAACACTGCCCTCTTGTATCCCTGTGCGAAAGGGATGCCCCTCAACTGTTCCCACTTCTGCAACAGTGACTCAAGGTCCAGCACGTACAGAAGGGGCGACAGCAGGCAGCTCAGACGAACTAAGCGTGCGATGCGAATCGGTTTCGATAGGTAGCCGTTTACTTTGAACACCAAAGCACCAATCTTTGTGCATTGCAGCGATCAGCCCCTGAAAGCGGGTCCGGAAGCAGTCGTTTTATGGACAGTTTCCAAGTAGAAATGGTCGACCTTAACAAATGGATTGATCCAAACTGATCAGAGCATCACCAAAGCCAGCTTTAGTCCAATAATAATAATCATAATAATAATAATAATAATAATAATAATAATAATTGTATTTGAACATACTAATAAGTGGTATGAACATGAACTTATAAAGTACTAGTAAGTAAGAAATACAAGATGTGAGACTTTAACATTCAGACTCACAGAGTAATAGAAGCTAGAAGGCCTGATTAATAATAATAATATAATAATAATAATAATAATAATAATAATAATAATAATAATGACAATAATGATAATAATAATAATAATAATAATAATAATAATAATAATAATAATTAATAATAATAATAATGACAATAATGATAATATTAATAATAATAATAATAATAATAATAATAATAATAATAATAATAATAATAATTTCAAATTTTCACACAAAGTCAGAATTTTCGGGGGAGGGATAAGTTGATTAAATTATCCCCAGTACTCAGCTGGTACTTATTATAACGGCAGACGAAATACGGCTACGCATTTCGCCCAGCGTGCTAACGTTTCTGCCAGCTCGCCCTCTTTTATGCCGTATCTTATATCAACGCTGGTATTGTTTAACCCTAGTTAATGCCTGATCGGACAGACCTCTGACGAAAGCATTCTATTTGTCATTGTCCTCCCTTTTTTCCAATATACAATCCAACGAATGCAGGATCACATAATGCAACATACCGTACTTTTCAGACAAGAGGACGAGGTTTGAGGAAGACAGAATTGCTATTTCTGTTTGACCGAATGACAAAAATAGATTCCCCTGATTTGCTCGTTCTAATAATGTTATTAATCTTGGTATGGTTTTAGATTTTATATTTACTTTGATAAAACCAACAGATTTCTGCGAGAGAAAAAAAATGCAGTCCAGAGCAAGCAATTAGAAAAAACTCAATTTTCAACAGCGGGAAGTTGACAAAGAGAAGAAATAGTTTTCTCCTTTATATTTCATGTCTTAATGTTGGTGAAGAAAATGGGCGCCATCTTAACTAGGTTGTGATATATGTGTCGCAGCCACGCAAACATCACTCGTTTATAATAAATACCGAATTGAAAAGGCGGCGATTTTGCTGGGAAGCGAAGTTCTCCATCGACAACGCCACTACACCTATCAAATTCCTACTAACTTAATGAAAACCATTTTACTCGAGTACTTTTAAATAGCTTAAAAGCTAAATTGTCTCAGTATATATGCATATGTGTGTGTATTCATATACATATGTATGTATAGCTAAATAGATAGATAGATAGATAGATAGATAGATAGATAGATAGATAGATAGATAGATGGACAGACAGACAGACAGACAGACAAACAGACAGATGGGTGGATGGATGGATGGATGGCTGTGATAGTAGGAAAGGAAAGGGGGAAGAAAAATGGTAGAATAGGTAGCTACACCCACACATTGCAGAATATATGCGTTTTATGGTTTTCTAATTCTCTCACTCCAGCCTACTTTCTCTCCCTCCCTCCCGCTCTCTTTCTTTCTCTCTCTCTTTCTTCTCTCTCTCTCTCTCTCTCTCTCTCTCTCTCTCGTACACACATAGTTCATTTAGGTTGATCCAATTGCTTGTTACTCTGCAGTTTTCTGCAGGAATAGAAACGAGATCTAAGATAAAATAGAATACTTATTACTCCACCAACGAATATATCATGCATATAAGTATACACGCAAATATATATATATATGTGTGTGTGTGTGTGTGTGTGTGTGTGTGTTTACGTATATATATATGTATGTATATATATATATATATAATATATATATATATATATATATATATATATATACATATATATATACCGGAGTAAACACATAAATGTGAAACAAGGTGGAAAAAAAGAGTACTCAAATACTAGTGGTAGAGTAATATGCTTTATTTAAAGCAGCAGAAAATTCAACAAAATCTGTTACTCTGAGTTTCTCGTTGCCGTTCATCAACTGTCTGATGAACGGCTACGAGAAACTCAGAGTAACAGATTTTGTTGAATTTTCTGCTGCTTTAAATAAAGTATATATATATATATATATATATATATATACAAAATGGGACAAGAACGCAAAACATTGAAATAGACGATACAAAAAACGGACGGGTCATTCGAAGACTCTAATCTTCAGTCAAGAACCGGATCACATACATGCCTGTATATACATATATGCATATATCGAGATCAGCGTCAGCTTGTCACTGGAAAAAGAAGTATATAGTATTTTGCTGGTGATTGTCACTCGCTGATGACGGGTTACTACCCAGAAATCTGGGTCCGTCTGTATCACGTAAGGCTAGAGATGGGAACGATGATTTCTCTTCGCAAATACTAATCGGACACGGACACAGACAGTATGTCGTTAGCCAGCTGGAGATGTCTTCCTGGGGCTATAAACAACAGTAGCATCTTCCCCTGTGGCTCCGCCACATTTAGGTGGGAAATATACTTCAGGATTCCGTGCTGCTACTGTTTACATCTAGCTCAGAGATTTATTGTTGCTTATATATATATATATATATATATATATATATATATATATATCTATATATATAATATATATATATACCCCGTAGTTTTCAGTATATTGGACAAGACACACACCTACTCCGTAGAGTACGTTATATGATTTTCTTTTCTTTTACTTAAGTTCTTCTTAAGGGACTTCAAGCCGATCGCGAACAAAGCAACACGATTTTTGAATTAAGAGAGCTCTTGGTGTTTGTAAATATATATATCCACTACAATTCTACAATTATCTATTGTATTGATCAAAAGATTTTAACTAACTACGTTTTTATAGTACCATTCACCATCATCTCTGTATATCCCCCCTTAGAGAGGTGTGAGCGTCAACAACCATGTTTTCATATATTTTTAAAAGGTCGCATTGGATTTTTAAAAGGTTGCATTGTTACCTAAATGTATATTTTACCTGAAAAGAAGGTATGGTTAGGGAAGGACTACTTTTCAAAATGGGTTAAGTCATTCACAGTTAATCAGGTTAA